>NC_091323.1:20990641-21075401 GCF_038502225.1 Cherax quadricarinatus
TCTGAACTATGATTAAAAAATATAAATATAGCATTAGAATTGACAAGATTCCCAAAGTCTATTTATCCATATAAGAGATTTTAACCATCCAATTGATTTTCAAAAATTGAGAAAAGTATCAAACAAGTCCATGGTCGACAGGAATATAATTGAATCTTGTTTCATAAAAAGCAGTTTTGACAATAACATGAATATTTCCTTTGGTTTATATAAATTAGATCCATTTATAATTAATAGAATTTGGGAAGAAATCAATAATACATTGGACAAATAATAATTTTTAAATTTCTTATTTCTTGGGTAGAATAGTTTGTTGGTGGGTTGTATGAAGGACCTGTCTAGTTCGGCCGGCGGGCCTGCTGTCTCGCGTCAGGTGTTTCGTTGATTGTGGGATCTGATAGTGAGGTGTGGGCTACCCCTTTATATACCTTCCTTTGATGCTTTACTTTCATTGTTCCTTGATAATGTGAGTAGTCACGAAAGCGCTTGGAACTTCTCTATTCTTTCACAGTGGTTGTTTTGCATATTCTGAAATCACCTGTTTACTGTGTTCTTATTGCATATATATATATATATATATATATATATATATACATATATATATATATATATATATATATATATATATATATAATGTCGTGCCGAATATGTAAAACTGGTCAATTAGCAAGAACTCATTTAAAATTAAGTCCTTTCTAAAATTTTCTCTTATATGTTTAAAGATATATTTTTTTCATTAATGTTGATCATAAAAATTTATAATTTTGCACCAAAAGGAACTTAGAAAACTTACCTAACCTTATCATAATAAGCTCAATTTATTTTATCCTAACTAAATATATTTTTGATTTGTTTAAAATAATTTAATACTAAACAAACAGTGAAATATATTTTTTTCGTTAGGTTCAGAATGATTATGGAGAAATTATTGCATACACAAATTTTCACTTGTCCTATATGGCAAGATGAGCGTTGCTATTTAAGCCAAGATCGCAAGTTATGCCTATTCGGCACGACATATATATATATATATACATATATATATATATATATATATATATATATATATATATATATATATATATATATATATATATATATATATATATATATATATATGTATAGTAATGTTGGTAGACAGCAACCACCCAGGGAGGTACTACCGTCCTGCCAGATGACTGTGAAACAAAAACCTGTAACTGTTTTGCATGATGGTAGGATTGCTGGTTTCTTTTTCTGTCTCATAAACACGCTAGATAACAGGGATATCTTGCTACTCCTACTTACACTTTGGTCACACTTCACAGACACGCACATGCATATATATATATACATACATCTAGGTTTTTCTCCTTTTTCTAAATAGCTCTTGTTCCTTTTTATTTCTTCTATTGTCCATGGGGGAAGTGGAAAAGAATCTTTCCTCCGTAAGCCATGCGTGTCGTATGAGGCGACTAAAATGCCGGGAGCAATGGGCTAGTAACCCCTTCTCCTGTATACATTTACTAAAAAAGAGAAGAAGAAAAACTTTATAAAACTGGGATGCTTAAATGTGCGTGGATGTAGTGCGGATGACAAGAAACAGATGATTGCTGATGTTATGAATGAAAAGAAGTTGGATGTCCTGGCTCTAAGCGAAACAAAGCTGAAGGGGGTAGGAGAGTTTCAGTGGGGGGAAATAAATGGGATTAAATCTGGAGTATCTGAGAGAGTTAGAGCAAAGGAAGGGGTAGCAGTAATGTTAAATGATCAGTTATGGAAGGAGAAAAGAGAATATGAATGTGTAAATTCAAGAATTATGTGGATTAAAGTAAAGGTTGGATGCGAGAAGTGGGTCATAATAAGCGTGTATGCACCTGGAGAAGAGAGGAATGCAGAGGAGAGAGAGAGATTTTGGGAGATGTTAAGTGAATGTATAGGAGCCTTTGAACCAAGTGAGAGAGTAATTGTGGTAGGGGACCTGAATGCTAAAGTAGGAGAAACTTTTAGAGAGGGTGTGGTAGGTAAGTTTGGGGTGCCAGGTGTAAATGATAATGGGAGCCCTTTGATTGAACTTTGTATAGAAAGGGGTTTAGTTATAGGTAATACATATTTTAAGAAAAAGAGGATAAATAAGTATACACGATATGATGTAGGGCGAAATGACAGTAGTTTGTTGGATTATGTATTGGTAGATAAAAGACTGTTGAGTAGACTTCAGGATGTACATGTTTATAGAGGGGCCACAGATATATCAGATCACTTTCTAGTTGTAGCTACACTGAGAGTAAAAGGTAGATGGGATACAAGGAGAATAGAAGCATCAGGGAAGAGAGAGGTGAAGGTTTATAAACTAAAAGAGGAGGCAGTTAGGGTAAGATATAAACAGCTATTGGAGGATAGATGGGCTAATGAGAGCATAGGCAATGGGGTCGAAGAGGTATGGGGTAGGTTTAAAAATGTAGTGTTAGAGTGTTCTGCAGAAGTTTGTGGTTACAGGAAAGTGGGTGCAGGAGGGAAGAGGAGTGATTGGTGGAATGATGATGTAAAGAGAGTAGTAAGGGAGAAAAAGTTAGCATATGAGAAGTTTTTACAAAGTAGAAGTGATGCAAGGAGGGAAGAGTATATGGAGAAAAAGAGAGAGGTTAAGAGAGTGGTGAAGCAATGTAAAAAGAGAGCAAATGAGAGAGTGGGTGAGATGTTATCAACAAATTTTGTTGAAAATAAGAAAAAGTTTTGGAGTGAGATTAACAAGTTAAGAAAGCCTAGAGAACAAATGGATTTGTCAGTTAAAAATAGGAGAGGAGAGTTATTAAATGGAGAGTTAGAGGTATTGGGAAGATGGAGGGAATATTTTGAGGAATTGTTAAATGTTGATGAAGATAGGGAAGCTGTGATTTCGTGTATAGGGCAAGGAGGAATAACATCTTGTAGGAGTGAGGAAGAGCCAGTTGTGAGTGTGGGGGAAGTTCGTGAGGCAGTAGGTAAAATGAAAGGGGGTAAGGCAGCCGGGATTGATGGGATAAAGATAGAAATGTTAAAAGCAGGTGGGGATATAGTTTTGGAGTGGTTGGTGCAATTATTTAATAAATGTATGGAAGAGGGTAAGGTACCTAGGGATTGGCAGAGAGCATGCATAGTTCCTTTGTATAAAGGCAAAGGGGATAAAAGAGAGTGCAAAAATTATAGGGGGATAAGTCTGTTGAGTGTACCTGGTAAAGTGTATGGTAGAGTTATAATTGAAAGAATTAAGAGTAAGACGGAGAATAGGATAGCAGATGAACAAGGAGGCTTTAGGAAAGGTAGGGGGTGTGTGGACCAGGTGTTTACAGTGAAACATATAAGTGAACAGTATTTAGATAAGGCTAGAGAGGTTTTTGTGGCATTTATGGATTCGGAAAAGGCGTATGACAGGGTGGATAGGGGGGCAATGTGGCAGATGTTGCAAGTGTATGGTGTAGGAGGTAGGTTACTGAAAGCAGTGAAGAGTTTTTACGAGGATAGTGAGGCTCAAGTTAGAGTATGTAGGAAAGAGGGAAATTTTTTCCCAGTAAAAGTAGGCCTTAGACAAGGATGTGTGATGTCACCGTGGTTGTTTAATATATTTATAGATGGGGTTGTAAGAGAAGTAAATGCGAGGGTCTTGGCAAGAGGCGTGGAGTTAAAAGATAAAGAATCACACACAAAGTGGGAGTTGTCACAGCTGCTCTTTGCTGATGACACTGTGCTCTTGGGAGATTCTGAAGAGAAGCTGCAGAGATTGGTGGATGAATTTGGTAGGGTGTGCAAAAGAAGAAAATTAAAGGTGAATACAGGAAAGAGTAAGGTTATGAGGATAACAAAAAGATTAGGTGATGAAAGATTGAATATCAGATTGGAGGGAGAGAGTATGGAGGAGGTGAACGTATTCAGATATTTGGGAGTGGACGTGTCAGCGGATGGGTCTATGAAAGATGAGGTGAATCATAGAATTGATGAGGGAAAAAGAGTGAGTGGTGCACTTAGGAGTCTGTGGAGACAAAGAACTTTGTCCTTGGAGGCAAAGAGGGGAATGTATGAGAGATAGTTTTACCAACGCTCTTATATGGGTGTGAAGCGTGGGTGATGAATGTTGCAGCGAGGAGAAGGCTGGAGGCAGTGGAGATGTCATGTCTGAGGGCAATGTGTGGTGTGAATATAATGCAGAGAATTCGTAGTTTGGAAGTTAGGAGGTGCGGGATTACCAAAACTGTTGTCCAGAGGGCTGAGGAAGGGTTGTTGAGGTGGTTCGGACATGTAGAGAGAATGGAGCGAAACAGAATGACTTCAAGAGTGTATCAGTCTGTAGTGGAAGGAAGGCGGGGTAGGGGTCGGCCTAGGAAGGGTTGGAGGGAGGGGGTAAAGGAGGTTTTGTGTGCGAGGGGCTTGGACTTCCAGCAGGCATGCGTGAGCGTGTTTGATAGGAGTGAATGGAGACAAATGGTTTTTAATACTTGACGTGCTGTTGGAGTGTGAGCAAAGTAACATTTATGAAGGGATTCAGGGAAACCGGCAGGCCGGACTTGAGTCCTGGAGATGGGAAGTACAGTGCCTGCACTCTGAAGGAGGGGTGTTAATGTTGCAGTTTAAAAACTGTAGTGTAAAGCACCCTTCTGGCAAGACAGTGATGGAGTGAATGATGGTGAAAGTTTTTCTTTTTCGGGCCACCCTGCCTTGGTGGGAATCGGCCAGTGTGATAATAAAATAAATAAATAAATAAAATATATATATATATATATATATATATATATATATATATATATATATATATATATATATATATATATTATTCCTTGTAATGAATGTAGATGTAAATAAATAACAAAAAGGCACAAAGGCACAATACCGTGACTGGAACGATACACAAATAACCCGCACATAAAAGAGAGAAGCTTACGACGACGTTTCGGTCCGACTTGGACCATTGACAAAGTCAATGTGTATTGTGTAATGTAGATGTTATTTCCAGTAAGGTTGGCAAATGACTGCTAAATGAAACTTGTCACGCACTCCAATCATTAGTCACTGAATGAAATTACTTGATACGGTGACAAGATAATTATTCGTTCTGAAGTATTATCGTGTGTGTGTGTACTCACCTAGTTGTGGTTGCAGGGTTCGATTCTCAGTTCCTGGCCCCTCCTCTTTGCTGGCCGCTACTGGGTCACTCTTCCCGCTCCATGAGCTTTATAATACCTCTTCTTAAAGCTATGTATGGATCCTGAGTCCACTTCATCACTTCTCAGACTATTCCACTTCATGACAACTCTGTGAATGAAGAAATATTTCCTAACATCCCTGTGATTCACCTGAGTCTTCAACTTCCAACTGTGACCCCTTGTTGCTGTGTCCCATCTCTGAAACATTCTGCCTTTGTCCACCTTGTTAATTCCTCTAAGTATTTTGTATGTTATCATATAATCCCTGTATCTCCCGTCCTCCAGTGTCGTCAGGTCGATTTCTCTTAACCTCTCCTCGTAGGACATACCCTTAGCTCCGGGACCAGTCTAGTTGCAATCCTTTGCACTTTCTCTAGTGTCCTTACGTGCTTGGCTAGGTGTGGGTTCCAAACTGGTGCTGCATATTCCAATATGGGCCCAACGTAAACAGTGTACAGTGTCCTGAACGATTCCTTATTAAGATGTCGGAATGCTGTTCTTAGGTTTGCTAGACGCCAGTGTCCTGATTCAGCAGTTGTTTGGTCGATGTGCGCCTCAAGAGATGTGCTCAGTGTGTGTGTGTGTGTGTGTGTGTGTGTGTGTGTGTGTGTGTGTGTGTGTGTGTGTGTGTGTGTGTGTGTGTGTGTGTGTGTGTCGTGCCGAATAGGTAAAACTTGCGATTTTGGCTTAAACAGAAGCGCTCTTCTTACGGAATAAAGCAAGTGAAAATTTATCTATGTAATAATTTCGCAAAAATCATTCTGAAACCAAAGAAAGAAATATATTTGATTGCGCTTATTAAATTATTGTAAACTTATCTAAAAGATATTTAGTTTGATCAGGCTAAATTAAATTGCGCTTGTTACAATAAGGTTAGGTAAGATTTCTAAGGCTCATCTGGTACAAAATTTTAATTTTTGCATTAACATAAATGAAAAAAAAAGTCCTTAAAAGCATGAGAAATTTTAGAAAAGACTTAATTTTCAACGAATTCTTGCTAATTGACCAGTCTTACGTATTCGGCAAGACATTACATAAGACATTTTATATATATATATATATATATATATATATATATATATATATATATATATATATATATATATATATATATATATATATATATATATATATGCAAAACAACCACTCTGAAAGAATACAGAAATTCCAAGCGCTTTCGTGACTACTCACATTATCAAGGAACTATGAAAGTAAAGCATCCAAAGAAGCTATATAAGGGGTCTGGCCGGCACCTCACTATCAGATCCCACAACGGTTTAAACACCTGATGCGCGCCGACCCCTTATATAGCTTCTTTGGATGCTTTACTTTCATAGTTCCTTGATAATGTGAGTAGTCACGAAAGCGCTTGGAATTTCTCTATTCTTTCAGAGTGGTTGTTTTGCATATTCTGAAATCACCTGTTTACTGTGATCTTATTGCATATATATATATATATATATATATATATACATACACATATATATATATATATATATATATATATATATATATATATATATATATATATATTATTAACACATCGGCCGATTCCCACCAAGGCAGGGTGGCCCGAAAAAGAAAAACTTTCATCATCCATTCACTCCTATCAAATACGCTCACGCACGCTTGCTGGAAGTCCAAGCCCCTCGCACACAAAACCTCCTCGACTCCCTCCCTCCAACCCTTCCTAGGCCGACCCCTACCCCGCCTTCCCTCCACTACTGATTTATATACTCTAGAAGTCATTCTGTTTTGTTCCATTCTCTCTACATGTCGGAACCACCTCAACAACCCCTCCTCAGCCCTCTGGATAATACTTTTGGTAATCCCACACCTTCTCCTAATTTCCGAACTACGAATTCTCTGCATTATATTCACACCACACATTGCCCTCAGACATGACATCTCCACTGCCTCCAGCCTTCTCCTCGCTGCAACATTTATCACCCATGGTTCACACCCATACAAGAGTGTTGGTACAACTATACTCTCATACATTCCTTTTTTTGCTTCCACGGACAAAGTTCTTTGTCTCCACAGACTCCTAAGTGCACCACTCATCCTTTTCCCCTCATCAGTTCAGTGATTCAGCTCATCCTTCATAGACCCATCTGCTGACACGTCCAATCCTAAATGTCTGAATATATTCACCTTCTCCATACTCTCTCCCTCCAATCTGATATCCAGTCTTTCGTCACCTAATCTTATCCTCATAACCTTACTCTTTCCTATATTCACTTTTAATTTTCTTCTTTTACATACCCTACCAAATTCATCCACCAACCTCTGCAACTTCTCTTCAGAATCTCCCAAAAGCACCGTGTCATCAGCAAAGAGCAACTGTGACAACTCCCACTTTCTGTTTGATTCTTTATCTTTTAACTCCACACTTCTTGCCAAGACCCTCGCATTTACTTCTCTTACAACCCCATCTATAAATATATTGAACAGCCACGGTGACATAACACATCCTTGTCTAAGGCCTACTTTTACTGGGAAATAATCTCCCTCTCTCCTATATACTCTAACCTGAGCCTCACTATCCCCGTAAAAACTATTCACTGCTTTCAGTAACTTACCTATACCATACACCTGCAACATCTGCCACATTGCCCTTTATCCACCCTGTCATATGCCTTTTCTAAATCCATAAATGCCACAAAAACCTCTTTACCCATATCTAAATACTGTTCACCTATATGTTTCACTGTAAACACTTGGTCTACACACCCCCTACCTTTGCTAAAGCCTCCTTGTTCATCTGCTATCATACTCTCTGTCTTACTCTTAATTCTTTCAATAATAACTCTACCGTACACTTTACCAGGTATACTCAACAGACTTATTCCCCTATAATTTTTGCGCACTCTTATCCCCTTTGCCTTTATACAAATTAACTACGCATGCTCTCTGCCAATCCCTAGGTACCTTACCCTCTTCCATACATTTATTAAATTATAGCACCAACCACTCCAAAACTATATCCCCATCTGCTTTTAACATTTCTATCTTTATCCCATCAATCCCAGCTGCCTTACCCCCTTTCATTCTACCCACTGCCTCACGAACTTCCCCCACACTCACATCTGGCTCTTCTCTCTCTCTCTCTCTCTCTCTCTCTCTCTCTATATATATATATATATATATATATATATATATATATATATATATATATATATATATATATATATTATATATATATATATATATATATATATATATATATATATATATATATATATATATATATATATATATATATATATATATCATTTGCACGAGATGTGCATGTACCTCTGGAATAAACACCAGGAGAACCAAGATGAGAAGAAACATCACTTCAGAAGTAACTGGCAAACTAGGACTCTGGAAGAGTGAATATGACAGTTGGAAGTGGATGATAATGCACAGGTTATAATAATAATAATAATAATAATAATAATAATATGACTTACTGAAGAAGAATAAGAAAAAGAAGTAAACGAAGAAAAAGAGAAAGGAGGGGTAAGAAAAAGAAGCCGAAACGAGAAAAAAAACAGTAAGCAAGAACAAAAAATAATGAAGAGTGGTAAATTGCAAAAGCTGCACGAACAGGATCAGGTGGTGTAGGTGCAGGAGGAGGAGGAGGTCACACTTAATCTATTTCGGAGAGAAGGAACACACGTCTGCTCTGTGAGTGAAAATGGATACACTCAATACATAGCAATGTTCTGGTAAGGGGAATAACGTAGAAAAGTTTCTTTCTGGAGACTCAACTGATGGTGCATTAGATAAGAATATTAGTATGCTGATCACACACCCAGCTCAACTTTGTAGGAGGGGCAGAGAAATGGGGGCTTTTTTTATGGAAAAGATGGGGAGCAATTAATTCAACGCAGACAAGAGAAAAACGGAGAGAAAGACAAGAGATCGAGAGAGGCAAAAATTCAAGAGGAAAGAGGAGACGGAGGAGAGACGATGGGAAATATGGGGAGCGAGAAAGAGAGAGAGAGAGAGAGAGAGAGAGAGAGAGAGAGAGCAAACGTAACAATTTATCAACCAAAAATTTTAGTGCTATAGTGAATAGAAATGTCTGTCACATTACAGATAACACGATCCAGATACAAGCAAAACATTACCATTAATCTATACTACATCACAATTCGTTGCAAGTTGCACGCCCTAAAACTCACCAAATCTTGACAAAAGGGAAAATCCCCGATTTTTAGGCACAAAAAACTTTTTTTTTTGTATTGCAGGTTCATATTTGAGAGCAAACACTACGACCCTACAAGTTATTTAAAATCAACATTTTAAAAGGAATATAGATAAATTACGGGGAAAAAATATTGATATTAAAAAAAATTAAAATGGAATAACGAATAACTTAAATGTTGTAAGAGACGCTAAAGAAGAAGAAAAAAAAATCGGGAAAATTTTAATTGCTACTTCAGGATTTCACATTTCAAAATTTTCAAATCAAAAATTAAAAAAAAAAATTACCATATAATGAACAAGTAAAAAACAGCGAGATTATTGAATTCATACGTAAAAAAAAATCCGTATTAGAAGAGTGAAAAAGATTTCAACTGGGAGGGAAACGAAGAGAGGAGAAAGTGAGGGGAAACCTCCCCGAGGGAACACTTGAGCCTAGACGAGCTAGAGGTGAACCAAGATTCTTAATGAAGGAGAAGATAGTGAGATCTGAATACACAAGATATGTGGGCGAAGGAATTCCTGCCCCCCTGAACTTCTGCCTGAATACGAAGAAATAAATTTGGATATATAGAAGGGAGAGGGAGGAAGTGAGGGAGATGGTGAGGGGGTAAAGGTGAAGAAGAGAGGGAGAGAGTGAATGTGGTTGTGTGTGTATTTTACACCTAAATGTAACTTGGCTGGGATTTTAGGAAAACTCACAATTGCTGCCACACACAAGACCTCAGTTCGATTTCCCAATACACACAAATTATATATATATATATATATATATATATATATATATATATATATATATATATATATATATATATATATATATATATATATATAAAATGTCGTGCCGAATATGTAAAACTGGTCAATTAGCAAGAACTCATTTAAAATTAAGTCCTTTCTGAAATTTTCTCTTATACGTTTAAAGATATATTTTTTTCATTAATGTTAATGCAAAAAAAAATTATTTTGCACCAAAAGGAACTTAGAAAATTTACCTAACCTTATTATAACAAGAACAATTTATTTTAGCCTAACCCAACTAAATATATTTTAGATTTGTTTACAGTAATTTAATACTAAACACAGTGAAATATATTTTCGATAGGTTCAGAATGATTTTGGCGAAATTATTGCATACACAAATTTTCACTTGTCCTACATGTTAAGATGAGCGTTGTTATTTAAGCCAAGATCGCAAGTTCTGCCTATTCGGCACAACATATTATATATATATATATATATATATATATATATATATATATATATATATATTTATATATTTTATATATATATATATATATATATATATATATATATATATATATATATATATATATATATATATATATATTACTAACAGGAAAACGACTAAGAGTGGGTTTCCGGAATAAATTCGCAACTGGAGTAAATAACACATAATTGTACCGTAAATCCACAAAGTAAGCCATATCATGCTAGCAGGTAAACACATAAAAAAATATCCTGACAGTTTACCCCCTCGTTGAACTTCATTAGGCAGGTTAATGACTTGCTAAATGAACTTTCGAAATTTATATCCCACTGTAACGAAGGTTCTCCCCTGGAGCGACTTGCAGCCTGTATCACCCAAGTCTGCTACACGTACGCCAAACCTGCACGGTACACGCGCGTCTTTGTGTTATACACACACACATTATATATATATATATATATATATATATATATATATATATATATATATATATATATATATATATATATATATATATATATATATATGTCGTGCCGAATAGGTAAAACTGATCATTTAGTAAGAACTCATTAAAAATTAAGTCCTTTCTAAAATTTTCTCTTATTCGTGTAAAGATATATTTTACTCATTTATGTTAATGTAAAAATCAATAATTTTGTTCCAAAAGAATCTTAGAAAACCTACCTAACCTTCATATAACAAGCACAATTTAATTTAACCTAATTCAACTAAATATATTTTAGACAAGTTTACAAAAAAATTAATAATCAGCAAATACAATGAAATATATTTTTTCGTTAGGTTCAGAATGATTTTTGAGAAATTATTGCATACAGAAATTTTCGCTTGCCTTATTCGGCAAGAAGAGCGTTGCTATTTGTGCTATTTCAGACAAAATAACAAGTTTTCCCTATTCGGCACGACAAATATATATATATATATATATATTACAGACAGCAACCGCCCACGGAGGTACTACCGTCCTGCCAAGTGAGTGTAAAACGAAAGCCTGTAATTGGTTTACACGATGGTACGATTGCTGGTGTCCATTTTTCTGTCTCTTGATCATGCAAGATTTCAGGTATGTCTTGCTACGTCTACTTACACTTAGGTCACACTACACATACATGTACAAGCATATATACACACAAACCTATGGGTTTTCTTCTATTTTCATTCTAGTTCTTATTCTTGTTTATTTCCTCTTATCTCCATGGGGAAGTGGAACAGAATTCTTCCTCCGTAAGCCATGCGTGTTGTAAGAGGTGACTAAAATGCCGGGAGCAAGGGGCTAGTAACCCCTTCTCCTGTATAAATTACTAAATTTAAAAGGAGAAACTTTTGTTTTTCCTTTTGGGCCACCCTGCCTCGGTGGGATACGGCAGGTTTGTTGAATAATATATGTATATATATATATATATATATATATATATATATATATATATATATATATATATATATATATATATATATATATATATATATATGCGCAAAACAACCACTCTGAAAGAATAGAGAAATTCCAAGCGCTTTCGTGACTACTCACATTATCAAGGAACTATGAAAGTAAAGCATCCAAGGAAGCTATATAAGGGGTCTGGCCAACACCTCACTATCAGATCCCACAACGGTTAAACACCTGACGCGCGCCGACCCAACTTGGATAGGTCCTTTGCACAACTCACCGACAAAATATTCTACCCAAGAAAATTTAAAAATTATTATTTGTCCAGTGTATTATTAAATTCTTCCCAAATTCTATTAATTATAAATGGATCTAATTTATATAAAACCAAAAGGAAATATTCATATTATTGTCAAAACTGCTTTTTATGAAACAAGATTCAATTATATTCCTGTCGACCATGGACTTGCTTGATACTACTTTCTCAACTTTTTGAAAATCAATTGGATGGTTAAAATCTCTTACATGAATAAATAGAGCATTGGAATCTTGTCCAGTTCTAATGCTATATTTATGTTGTTTTAATCTTAGTTCGAGATTTTTACCAGTTTGACCGTAATAAACTTTATCGCAAATTTTACAAGGAATCTTATAGACACATCCATCAGCATTTTGGGGGGAATTCTTTATCAAAAGTTTTTTTTTACTGTATCACCTGTTTACTGTGATCTTATTGCGCATATATATATATATATATATATATATATATATATATATATATATATATATATATATATATATATATATATACGCAATAAGATCACAGTAAACAGGTGAAATCAAAATATGGAAAACAACCATTGTGAAAGAATAGTGAATCTCCAAGCGCCCTCGTGACTTCTCACATTATCAAGGATAATGTGAGAAGTCACGAGGCCGCTTGGAGATTCACTCTTCTTTCAGGATGGTTGTGTTGTGTGGGTGTGTGTGTGTGTGTATTATATATATATATATATATATATATATATATATATATATATATATATATATATATATATATATATATATATATATATATGTGTGTGTGTGTGTGTGTGTGTGTGTGTGTGTGTGTGTGTGTCGTGCCGAATAGGCAGAACTTGCGATCTTGGCTTAAATAGCAACGCTCATCTTGCCATATAGGACAAGTGAAAATTTGTGTATGCAATAATTTCGCCAAAGTCATTCTGAACCTAACGAAAACAATTTATTTCACAGTGTTTGTTTAGCATTAAATTATTGTAAAGAAATCTAAAATATATTTAGTTGGGTTAGGCTAAAATAAATTGTTTTTGTTATAATAAGGTTAGGTAAGTTTTCTAAGATTGTTATGGAGCAAAATTAATTTTTTTTACATTAACATTAATGAAAAAAATATATCTTTAAACGTATAAGAGAAAATTTTAGAAAGGACTTAATTTTAAATGAGTTCTTGCTAATTGACCAGTTTTACTTTTTCGGCACGACATTATATATATATATATATATTATATATATATATATATATATTATATATATATATATATATATATAATATTATTGTACCCACGGAGCAAGTGGTATTGATCAATAACAACATTGCACTAGCCAAGGAGTCGAACCCATGCTGTTTTGGCCCGCCTCATAGTGAGAGAAAACGCATGATGCTTTAGACTACAAGACCACTAGTGGTCTAAAGAGTTATGCGTTTTCTCTCCTTGGCTTGTGCAGTGTTGTTATTGATATATATATATATATATAATGTATGCAAAGCAGCCACTGTGAGAGAAATTCCAAGCGCTTTCGTGACTACTCACATTACTGATAATGTGAGTAATCACGAAAGCGTTTGGGACTTCTCTCACATTGGTTGTTTTGCATATTCTGAAATCACCTGTTTACTGTGATCTTATATATATATATATATATATATATATATATATATATATATATATATATATATATATATATATATATATATATATATATATATATATACATGCACGATACAGGCGCGGACAGGCTATCTTTACAATGCAAGACAAGCCACGGTATATGAAAATCTAGACCTCCAGATATTTAACACGTCTCCGTGCGTCATCAGGAGCTACGCAATGTTGCAAGAGTAGCAACAGGTGGAAAGAAAGGAAGTTTTCTTAGAGCAAGGTAGCGTAGTGAACTGGTTGGCATCACAATGCTACCTTGCTCTGAAAAAAACTTCCTCTCATTCCACCTCTCTTGCCAGGGTATGACCTCAAACATACAAGTCCAGCACATACAGAAGTGCTGTCTGTAAATTCCTCCTTTTGGAAGCTTCGTGTCTCTGTGGAACAGCAATGTTGGACTTGCTATATGTTAGGACTACTGTCGGAGTCCCTGTCCATTCTTTTGTATTCACACACGAGTATGTTTGCAGGAACTGTTCTAAACTATGTACGTACGAATATGCATACTTTCAGCGGATGAGAATGAATACACATTATATATGCTTGGATGGTACGAGAATGTGTGCTGATTCAGAGTTGGGAAGAATAGACAGAATTCCTTGGATCGAGAGCCCTTCATCGTCATTAAGGTGAATTACTCATCCCTGCAGTGATGGTTAATTCACTGTAGGGTCTCTGCGTTATCTCTGGCTGCTCTTCCGGCTCAAATCACTGTCGTAAGAATGCTTGTTGCATTTCTTGGCTCAAATCACTGTTGTAAGAATGCTTGTTGCATTTCTTGGCTCAAATCACTGTTGCAAGAATGCTTGCTGCATTTCTTGGCTCAAATCACTGTTGAAAGAATGCTTGTTGCATTTCTTGGCTCAGATCACTGTTGCAAGAATGCTTGTTGCATTTCTTGGCTCAAATCACTGTTGTAAGAATGCTTGTTGCATTTCTTGGCTCAAATCACTGTTGCAAGAATGCTTGCTGCATTTCTTGGCTCAAATCACTGTTGAAGAATGGTTGTTGCATTTCTTGGCTCAAGTGGCTGTTGCAAGAATGCTTGTTGCATCTCCTGGTTCATATCACTGTTGCAAGAAATGCTTGTTGCATTTCCTGACTCGTGTCACAGTTGGAAGATCGATTACAGCGCCATTAACAGTGTCAGTAAGGAATCTTCTGTCACTCAATGAACTAATCACAATGTACAGATATTGCCATCTTTTTTTGCTTTCTCTCTGATCCATGGCTATTCCCGTGTAATGTCACGGGTTTTGGGGATTTTATCATTTGTGTCCTCATGTGTCTCTTCCTCCAATTCCCCCTCGTTCTTTCCCCCCTCTCGTTCCTCTCCCTCTCCCTTCCTTTCTCCAGGACACGTGATTATCTGGTTGCTGGTTGAGTTTAATAAATGATCTGCGCTTACCTTCAACCAGGTGAGTGATTGTCTCGTTGTTGTAACCACTCCTCTCTGCTTGCTGAGGTCCCTAGGGTGATCCCTCGGTGATCATGGGTGAAATCCCAGAGTGATCGCTGGCAGACGTCTCTGTGAAGCCATGATAAGGTCTGTGCGAGCCTTGAAATTCCTGAATGAAGTCACAATGATGGGGTCTTGGTGATCCCTGGGAGACACCTTGGAGAGGTCCATAGGTGATCTCCATTGGAGTTGTGAAGTCACTGTAGTTCCATGCTCCAAGCTGTGGCCTGATGCAATGGTACGAGACCGACTCGTTGCTCAGAGTGTTAGTCCAAGAGTGAATCGTTGTTCTCTTTTACACACACACACACACACACACACACACACACACACACACACACACACACACACACACACACACACACACACACACACACACACACACACAAAGCTATGGGGAATGTCCTACGAAGAAAGGTTAAGGGAAATCGGCCTGATGACACTGGAGGACAGGAGGGTTAGGGGAGACATGATAACGACATACAAAATACTGCGAGGATTTGACAAGGTGGACAGAGACAGGATGTTCCAGAGATGGGACACAGAAACAAGGGGTCACAATTGAAAGTTGAAAACTCAGATGAGTCAAAGAGATGCCAGGAAGTATTTCTTTAGTCACAGAGTTGTTAGGAAATGGAATAATCTGGCAAGCGATGTAGTAGGGGCAGGAACCAAACATAGCTTTTAGATGTGGTATGATACTGCTCATGAAACAGGGCGAGAAAGGACCTAGTAGCGATCAATGAAGAGGCTGGGCCAGGAACTTTATCTCGACCCCTGCAACCACAAATAGGTGACTACAAATAGGTGAGTACCCACATGCACACAGCCCCTCTACTGGGGCAAATAAGTCACAAGGTCCTCAGTATCTACCATTTTATACCGGATGTAAGTTCAGTTCTTGAAGCCTCTCCTCATAACTCGACTTTCTCTGTTTTGAAACCAGTCTAGGTTCTTGAACATGCTTTCTTGGGTGTGGACTCAATGCTGGTCACGTGCGTTTTAAGATAGGTCTGAAACAGGTCATACACAATGTCCTGAATGTTCCTTTATTGAGGTTTCAGAGCAGTTCCATGACTGGTTAACCTCCCATTCACCGCTGGTGTTAGCCTTCCATGCACCGCTGGTATAATACACTTACGTGCACCTCTGACGATATCCTTGATGTATATTACTCCCAGGTCCTCCACTTCGTATGCTTTCTGTAACTCATCTCACAGTATATATACTTTATTGGGCATTCCCCACACACAGTAATTCAGATTACCTTGCACTTGTCTGGATCAAACACCTGTAGCCACTGATTCACAAGTTTATTTTAGCTTACCCGTGCAGGTGTGCATGAGTGCATGTGCAAGAGTGTGCGCGAGCATGAGCAAGCTACCATGAAGTTAAACACATTCAACGAATATTGCAAATCCAGAACTTAAAACTAACAACATATTAGCTCTCACGAAAATAAACTTAAAGCCAACAACACATTTCTCACAAAATAATCGAACTCAACAAACAGTTCGCTGAATCAGCAGTATTTTTCTATGTACAAAAACTTAGCTACACAATAAGCTTGATTTTTTTAATAGTTATTCACAGTAAAATGGAAAAAGACATAAGCGATGGTTCTCTCTTAAAAAATTAAAAAAGGAGGAAGTAAATGCTCGCTGTATTTTTTTGTTTATTGTATTAATATGAACAAAAAAAAATTGAATGGGTTAATATATTACTGTGTTTATTTTTGTAACGACAATGCTGCCACTTTGACTTTAAAAGGAATGTAAACCTGTGTATGATGACAGGCATTGCCATCATGTACCTGAAATATTTCAGACTCTACACAGAGCGAAATGTCGTCTATATTTCAGGATTGATGGGCACCGATTGTTTCTACCATCTTTCTTACCACAAGGCGTACATTTTTGCACGCGTTACATTGCGTCAGCTGTTGCACGATAGAAACAGTGTTTATATAGTGCTTGAAAAGCTTGGTTAAATTTGCTAAGTTACCCAAAGAAAGTACCTGAAGGAAAATGCAGAATACAACTTTGGTACATCTATGTCTAGCAAGGCAGTTGAAAGTCTGATAACATGAACGTAGATAAGTCCGTTTATGGAGCAACTTACCATGTAAACAGATTGACTAATGTTGTAGTAGCCAGGCTTAGGCTTGGTTACAAGCATGTCTGGCAGAGTGGCACACACAGATGATGACCAAACCAAATGCAAAATATGTGGTCAGTCCTATGGTCATTATCTTGAACAAGATGTGCTAATTCTTCACTTATTAAGCATGTATTAAGTGTGATATACCAGGGTATGTTATCAATGAAAATAAGACACTAGAAATTTTAAGCAAATATTCTAAAAATGCTTGCAAGAGATTATTCAACTGCAGATATATATACTCGTAAATCAAAAATGTTCTCATATTAACCCTTTTGGGGCGTAGTGCCTAGGCATTTTCTGTATCCATATACTCTTCCGTTATGGTTTACAGGATGTATATGGGGGTGCATAATACACTAGCTGCTTCAGTGACAAAACTCTCAATCTCACATCTTAAATCTAAGCTAACCTAACCTTAATTAATTTGTCAGATAAGTACTGCTTGGACCAGGAGCTACACCCTATTTTGTATGTGGTATTATACACACTTCCTACAGGCCTATGCTTCCCAACCTTTAATACAAATAATAATAATAAAAATAATAATAATAATAATAGCAGTAGTAGTAGTAGTACAGGGTCTGGGGAGCGGAAGGCATGGAGTATTGATTCGAAAAGTAGCTGCAATCCTTGCAATCAAGAGTCCTTTACTATAATGAAAGCTCTCCTTTGAATGCAAAGCAGACGTAGAATTAATTACAAGTATGGAAAAGTCTAGCACTTGCTACCCGTCCTGACTTAGCAGCAGAAGCTTAGGACTCAGCATAATGTTATGGTTCTTGTTCCAGTCCATAAGGAAAATAACCCACATTGCTTGGCTTTTTACGAGTTATCGAGGGTTATTAATCCCTCGAGGGAATGACAGCCCGTTAAAGTCCTTTTTCTTCTGCCAAGATCACACTTTTACTGTCACACACGCGCGCACACACACACACACACACTTAGCCTAAAGGTACTAGAAACAGGAGCAAAATCATCAGTTAATTCCATCTTCTAGCAATAACGACACTAGAGATCTTACCAATCTACAGTTCACATGGAAACAGTAGAAAATTCACTTACCTACAATTGGACTACCAGAGAAATACTACCAATTTCAACCACTTAGTCCACCAATGTATAACAACGTATTACGAACATAGGTTTATTTATAGCCTGCACACCTTGTCGTAATGCGATAGCCAATAGTGTAACAAGCAAAAGACAGCAGAGCATATATGATTTGTATTTTCTTCAAAGAGGCAAGCTGGTATTTACAGTATTTAAACTATTTACACTATGTACAATAATGTAACAGCAAACATACAACACGGTGGTCAAAGGCAGAATGCAGGCACTAGATACTGAGCACCGTCAGCATCCGGTAGCCCAGACAAGTCTGCCAAAACTCGTGTGACAAGTGAACCACATTATTTCACAGCTTTGTCGGGCTTGTCTCTGACTGGCCAATGAACCGAGGTACTGATATAACGACGGAACCCCTATTAGATCGTTAACCCTTAGCACCTTTTTCTCTAGTCGGGAGTCCTGCCTATATGGGAGTGTGACATACGCCGTATAAATTGCAACGTACATGTAGCATGCCACATACTAGCAACAACTCCCATTTACTTTACCCACAAATAACTGGGACATAATAGCAATCTCATCAACCTAACTCACCAGTAAATAAGAATAAATTAGCAATTTCATGCTTCTAGTCCACGTATAAGTAGCGATATACTAGCATTATCACTTATGTCCTTACTATCTCGCATCTAACTAGTGAGGTGAATGGTTGCTGGGACTCCTAGCGTTGTAAAAGGTTGCTCGGAAACCTAGCTTTGTAAAGGGTTGCTCGGAAACCTAGCGTTGTAAAGGGTTGCTCGGAAACCTAGCGTTGTAAAGGGTTGCTCGGAAACCCAGAGTTGTAAAGGGTTGCTCGGAAACCTAGCGTTGTAAAGGGTTGCTCGGAAACCTAGCGTTGTAAAGGGTTGCTCGGAAACCTAGCGTTGTAAAGGGTTGCTCGGAAACCTAGCGTTGTAAAGGGTTGCTCGGACACCCAGCATGGTGCAAGGATGGTCCACTGACCGCGGGGTAAACAATACCTCACAATAACAGTCGTGGCAACTCATTATGTGAACGGAAAAACGGTGGAGGGGAGGAAGTGGGGGGGAAACGAAGAGGGGTATTGGACAAGAGGGAAGAAAGAAGGGAGGAGGGAGGGATTGAAAGGAGAGTAGAGGGAAGCAAGAGGAGGGTTGAGAAGTGAAGGAGAGAAGGAAAGAGGAACGGAAAAGTGAGAGGTGAGGGAGGGGAGGAATAGAAGAAGGTTGAGAGGTAGGGGAGGGGGAAAGATTTGGCTTCAGGGTGAGAGGAGAAGAGGGATGTGAGGGGAAGGGGAAAAACGTGTAGGGAGAAACATCGTGAGTTAAGAAGTAGAAAAGGGTAGGGGAGGGTAGTTGGAAAGGAGGGGAGAAAGGGAGCAGAGGGCAAGGTAAGAGAGGAAGGGTGAGGGAAGGGGTGAAGGAAGAGGAGAGGCGAGGGAGAGGGGAGGGGAGGGGAGATCTGAAAGGGAATGATGCAGGCTCTGGTCGTCTGATTGCCAATTAGGAAGGTTTGTTGGTGCGCCTCAGACGCCCTGAGGTACGTACGTCTGGAGGTACGTACGCCTGGAGGTACGTGCGCCTGGAGGAACGTGCACCTTGAGGTACGTGTGTCTTGAGGTACGTGTGTCTTGAGGTACGTGTGTTTTGAGGTACATGTGTCTGGAGGTACGTACGTCTGGAGGTACGTACGTCTGGAGGTACGTACGTCTGGAGGCACGTACGTCTGGAGGTACGCACGTCTGGAGGTACGCACGTCTGGAGCTATGTGCGCCCGCAGGTATGTACTTCTGGAACCACGTACGCCTGGAGCCACATACACCTGGAGCCACGTACTCCTGGAACCACGTACACCTGAAATCACGTACACCTGGAACCACGTACACCTGGAGTCACGTACACCTGGAACTAGGTACACCTGGAACCACGTACACTTGGAACCATGTATGCTTGTAGATCCAGTACCCCCCAAAACATTCCTTCATAAATCCATTATAACAAAGAGGCGCTAAAACCGTAGGACTGGGAGTGGGGGTGGAGGGCTGGGGGATCTCAATCACCTTCCATCCACTAGGAAAATAGCTTCAACTCCTGGAAGCAAGACCTCCAATAGAGCAACTCCACCCGGGAGACGGTGGAGCAACTCAGACCTAATTTATTGCAAATGTTGCCCGACGACCCAAATTTCAAATAAACTAATAACGTCATTTTCCATAGGCGGAGTTGAGAATTTATTATGTTCATTAGTTTAAATGGCCAATTATAGGCAAAAAAGGATATCCAATCTTAAAAATTATATATATATATATATATATATATATATATATATATATATATATATATATATATATATATATATATATATATATATATATATATACGTATATATATATATATATATATATATATATATATATATATATATATATATATATATATATATATATACGTATATATATATATATATATATATATATATATATATATATATATATATATATATATATATATATATATATATATATATATATGTGTGTATAAATATATAGTATGTATATATAATGTAAACTCCAGGTAATATATATATATATATATATATATATATATATATATATATATATATATATATATATATATATATATATATATATATATATATATATATATATATATATAATATACTAATGTCGTGCCGAATAGGTAAAACTGGTCAATTAGCAAGAACTCATTTAAAATTAAATCCTTCCTAAAACATTTCTCTTTTACATTTTAAGATATACACAAATAACCGCAGATAAAAGAGAGAAGCTTACGACGACGTTTCGGTCCGACTTGGACCATTGACAAAGTCACATTGTGACTCTGACAATGGTCCAAGTCGGACCGAAACGTCGTCGTAAGCTTCTCTCTTTTATGTGTGGGTTATTTGTGTATCGTTCCAGTCACAGTATTGTGCCTTTTTTTTTGTTGTTTTTGAAGATATATTTTTTTCATTTATGTTAATGTAAAAATTAACAATTTTGTACCAAAAGAACCTTAGAAAACTTACCTAACCTTATTATAACAAGCGCAATTTAATTTAGCCTAATCCAAATGAATATATAAGTTTATAATAATTTAGTAATAAACAAATGCAATGAAATATTTTTTTCGTTAGGTTTAGAATGATTTTCTCGAAATTATTGCATACACAAATTTTCGCTTGCTTATTCGGCAAGAAGAGCGTTGCTATTTAAGCCAAAATCGCAAGTGTTACCTATTTCAAAAAGGTATTTATTTCCCGTTCAAACTATCATTTATCTCCCTTCAAATAGCTCTATTTCCTTTTCAAAGAGGCATAAATGTAATTTTATTCAGTGGTGTGTTACATTTCTAGAGTAACGTAATTCTGTGGTAATTTATGTTGGAATAGTTGGATCCAGAATGAGTGCGGCGGATGATAGGAATGGATACACACAGGCTGATGAATAAGCTTGTTGGGAGCAACCTGACGGAGCTCCGTGTGGAGCTTCAGAAAGTTTCGCTCTGTGTGGAGCTTCATCATGTTTCTCTCTGCGGAGCTTTATCACATCACAAGCCCCTCACTCCCCCTTCAAACACACACCGAAGTAGCGACCAGCGAAGAGGAGGGGCCAGGAGCTATAAATTGACCCCTGCAACCACATATAGATGAGTACACACACACACACACACACACACAAGACCTATTTTTAAATTACTTTATCTATTTCCAGTGGCGACACTGCTAGCGGCGGCGGCTGGTGATGGCGGCGTGGGCGGCGGACAGCTGGAGGTGGAGATGGGCGGCGGAGCGGCGGTGGGCGGCGGCCTGGTGGACACTGTGGCCAACAATAGTCACATTATTGTTCTCCCTGGGGAGGATGCCAAGCTGGCCTGCCCCATACCCTCCGATGTGTACGGATCGGTAAGTACACTATCCTTCCCTTCCATTAAGACAGATAAGATTTGCTCGGATTTTTACCCACCCCCCTCCCCGGGGAAGGTTATCCAGGCAGGATAACACAAGAAAGTCAGTGTGCCATCGAGGATTGGCTGTCTTATATCCAATGGGGTCCTTCAATCTTGTCCCCCCCAGGACGCGACCCCACATCAGTCAGGTAGCACCCAGGTACCTGCGTAATGCTAGGTGACCAAGGACAACAGGTTTAAGGAAACACGCCCAATGTTTCTAACTGGTCGGGGATCCAACCACAGATACTCATTGTGATGCTAGAGCGTTGCATGCTCAGCCACAAGATTATTATTATTATTATTTTTATTATTAGTATCGTCAAGAGAAGAGCGGAAACCTTACGGGGTGTCATACTGCGGCTAGCGAGAAATAGAAGGTACTGAGATTTGATCGCAGGGTCGAGATCCCTTCAAGAACATCATCAATTTTGAAAAATAGAGCAAGACCTGACCTGTTTAATTGTTAAAAAAATGAGATTCACGCTCCGACATCCGCCTTGTCAGGTGGTGGTTGTGGGAGGTGCGCCCCCCCCTCCCCACACACACTTTGTCAGGAGGTGGGCTGGAGAGACTTGCCCTCACAGACGTCTCTCGCGTATCAAGCGCATACCGAGAGTAGGTACAAGTCTGTGAGAGAGAATTGTTGTAATGTTGACAGAGTGCATATGTTGAAACCCCATACCTTCACGAGAGAGAAAATGCCATGTTAGCCAGTGGTAAAAGTATTTAAAACACTTACGCTTCACAATTAACCTAACCACCCAGAGTAGAAACATTGGACGTGTTTCTTTCCACCTGTTGTCTATGTTCCCCATCAGTAAAATGGGTACCTGGGTGTTAGTCGACTGGTGTGGGTCGCATCCTGGGACACTGACCTAAGGAGGCCTGGTCACAGACCGGGCCGCGGGGGCGTTGACCCCCGGAACTCTCTCCAGGTAAACTCCAGGTAAACCTAACTTTCCCTGGTGTCTCTAGTATCATTGATAGGATTATTGAGATTAACACTACTTGGTATTAGAATGTAAAGAAATGAACCAGACACTGTCACTGTGAATCTTATTAAATCTCTATCAGTAAACACTCGGATATAAATGGGTTGTAAAAACATGCAATTACATTAAGTTTCATAACTTGCACGAACTGTATCACTGTAGACAACAAGAGCAATTCACCTATCCACTGAAGATGTGCTCATTTAATATCACATACCTGCAAGCCCCTCCCAAGTAGCTCATTGCTAGTAACCCCTTCCATAAATCACTTTTAAAAGCAACTGCTCAGGAAGAAACTTCTCGTCTAACTAGTAGTAATAATTTATTACAAGTTACAAACACTGATGGATCTTAGCAGGAGTTTACAGGCAGGGCTGCATCTACTCTCGATGCCACCTCCCTATTTAAGAACAAGAGGAACTTTAAGTTGGGCGTAAGAAATAACAACTGGGCGTCTACACTGCAAATTGAATTGTTTGTCATTTTAATGGTGCTAAGTCAACTGAAGACACTGAGCTTGACTCTATAGTAATTACTGATTCCATGAAGGCTCTTGACTCACATGATTAACAACATGCTCAATGGAGAAGCCAATACATATACTCAAAAAACAGGGAAACACGAATTAATGCACAATTGTTATGGATTTCATTGCATATTGGATTACTCCTTCCTGATAAAGTTGATACGTTGCCAAGAAAAGTATCCTGAAGAAGAATGCTAGACACCCAGATACGGGTGTCTAGCATTAGGAATAACATTAGGAGAGAATTAAATAATAGAACTGAATGTTGAAAGTTTAGACACATGTGCAACATCTGGATATGTGTCTAAACTTTCATATTGTCGGTATTTTATACCTTTCTTGCAGAACTGAATGTTATTGGAATGCAATTAGAAGCCTAAGTAGATCTATAACCCACTATGATAACATTAAAGTACATAAGTAGGTTTATGGAGCACTTGCAATGTGAACAGACTGACTAATCTTTAGTGGCCTGGCTTAAGCTTGATTGTAAAGGACCTGCCTAGTATGGGCCAACAGGTCTGCTGCAGTGCTCCTCCTTTCTTATGTTCTTAAGTACTTCTGGCAGTTTTGCAGACACACAGATGATGGTTAAACCAAATGTAGTCAATCCAGTGGTCACTATCTTGAACACTATATGCTTAATTGTCCAGTTATTGAGCAAAATAAAGACAGTATAATAACCAATTGAACATGTCAAGATATCTTATTAATGAAAATATGATACCAGATATATTAAACAAGTTTCCCAAATTTTCTTCTTACAGATTAGTGAACTGTTAACCCTTTTGGGGCCTAGTTCCTAGGCCTTTTGTGTATCCATATGCTCTTACGCTACCGTCCACAGGATGGATTTGGTGAGCATAATAAACTTGCCACTTCGATGGCAAAATGTAAATCCCGGCTGAATACCGTATTCAACTATTTAGGGACTGCAACAGGAGAAGAGATAAATCATTGTAATAAAAGTCCAAAAAACATGTTTTGAATTGCGTTATCAGCCGGCATTGAAGCTGCCGCGCTGTTGTTTACTATCTATAAGCAGGAAAGCTGCTCTCGTCTTCACTGAATAGCCGTTACGGCTATCCGGATCAAACCAATAGCGTTTTGTACCTGGGAACTTTCCAGGAAGGCGACCTTGATTTGACCTCAGCTGAATAGGATCCCACAAGAGATTCAGTTTAAGATGAGGTTTCTGTAAGAAGGATTCGCTTGTAAAGAATAGAATCAATGAAAAGAGGAATCTATTGTAAAGATAGATTACATTTAGAGAGAAGAACAAGGCAAATGAATTAAGTTAAATAAAGGTCGGATGAGAAGAAGGGAGTAAGGAGGAAAACCCTCAAAGAAAGAAACAAGGGAATACGAAAGATAAAGTTCAGAGAATAGAACAACAAAACAAAAACAAGAGAATGAGGAATAAAAAAAAGCACAGAAACGTTGCTGCTACTATTCACAAAAAAAACAACAATAAAAAAAATGTACAGAATAAATATATGATCACGATGTTTCGCTTCAGCCAGGACCATTATTAAGTCAAGCTATGACGTCGTTTGTCTAGGACGAACCGAAACGTTGTCATAAGATTCCACTGGCGAGTCCGAGGTTCTTTTGACGGAAAACATAAGAGGATTACTAGCGGCATACCACAGAGAATTTATACCAAAGGAATACCAAAGGAATAATAAGAACAGATTTTGGTCTTGGGAGATCACACACACACACAACCTCAAAGAACATTGGAAAGGGATATTCGTTCCCCAAATATTTGCTTACTGTTTGGAAATGGCCGAAAAGCAGTCGAAAAGAAAAAAACGAGTGTCCAGAAATGAATATCAATTTTTTCTATCTCTCTCCCTATATCATATATATATATATATATATATATATATATATATATATATATATATATATATATATATATATATATATATATATATATAATGTCGTGCCGAATATGTAAAACTGGTCAGTTAGTAAGAACTCATTTAAAATTAAGACCTTTCTAAAATTTTCTCTTATAAAGATATATTTTTTTCATTAATGTTAATGTAAAAAATTTAAATTTTGCTCCAAAAGAATCTTAGAAAACTTACCTAACCTTATTATAACAAGAACAATTGATTTTAGCCTAACCCAATTAAATATATTTTAGATTTGTTTACAATAATTTAATACTAAGCAAACATAGTGAAATATATTTTTTTTCGTTAGGTTCAGAATGATTTTGGCGAAATTATTGCATACACAAATTTTCTCTTGTTCTATATGGCAAGATGAGCGTTGCTATTTAAGCCAAGATCGCAAGTTCTGCCTATTCGACACGACATATGTATATATATATATATATATATATATATATATATATATATATATATATATATATATATTATATATATATATATATATATATATATATATATATATATATATATATATATATATATAATATAATCACAGATTGCACTACCTGCTTCTCTGTCCTCATGCATTGCATCCAGAGGGCTTGTAGCAGCGATTCTCCTTGAACATCTTAGGGACAAGATTGGAGTCCAGGACCAGAAGTTCATTGACGGAGCCATGATCTGGGATATTCTAACTGGCTCTGAAACCAGATCTGCTCCCCCAACAACTACTAACAGTCGCACTGGGATGGCCCGATAGTGGAGAAAATAGCCTCAACAATGCTTCAGAGTGTGTCAGGGAAGGATAGAGCCCTCCTCTTGGCAGTGAGAGCTCCTCATGCAGGGGACTTTCTGTTGGCTGTTCCCAACTCCAGCCTTGGCACACGGCTCGACCCAGAGACCATCCGCATTGGTGTTGCCCTTCGACTTGCCGCCCCTATTCTCGCCGAACAAAGGTGTATTTGTGGCAGTGAAGCAGCACACCGATTCGGGTACCATGGTCTTGTGTGCCGTAAATCCGAGGGAAAGCTTGCAAGACATGAGGAGGTTAATAACATTATCAAGAGGAGCCTCACAACAGCCGGATGCCCAGCAGTAAGGGAGCCACCCCAACTATGCAGATCTGATGGAAGCCAGAAGCCTCCAGATGGTGTCACACTTCAAGCCTGGACAGACGGGAAACAGGTGGTGTGGGACTACACATGTGCATCTACCTTGGCTGATACCTATCTCCAATACACCAGGGAGGAAGGAGGGGCAGCCGCCAGCTTCAGGGAGTCCCAAAAGCCTAGAAAATATGGAGAACTTGTCCATCATTATATGTTTGTTCCCATAGGCTCAGAGACCCTTGGCTCATGGGGAAAGAGTGCATCTAAGTTCCTTAAGGAGCTAGGCAAAAGACTCATCAGGGTAACTAGGGATCCCAGGGCAGCTAGTTTTCTGTTCCAGCGACTCAGCACTGCTATTCAGAGGGGTAATGCCTGCTGTATTTTGGGCACGCGACCCAGCATTGAAGAGCTGGATGAGATTTTTGCACTATAATCAGTGACAAACACGTAACAATATGTACTAGACATGTAGCTCTCACATTTCATGTACTGCATATGCCATCTTTATATCAACAATGTATCTCTTAACCCTATATATATATATATATATATATATATATATATATATATATATATATATATATATATATATATATATATATATATATATGAGATGGGATCCATCTCTGGTGTAAATTGTGGGACTCATAGCCTCGGACTTGATAAAAAGGCTTCAAGGAAGAATATTTGGATTTCTTCCTGAAGCTGTTTGAATATTCTACTTCCCCTACCACCCCATCTTTTCATTTTTTTACACACACACACACACACACACACATTATATATATATATATATATATATATATATATATATATATATATATATATATATATATATATATATATATATATATATATATTTTTCAACAAGTCGGCCGTCTCCCACCGAGGCAGGGTGACCCAAAAAAGAAAGAAAATCCCCAAAAAGAAAATACTTTCATCATCATTCAACACTTTCACCACACTCGCACATTATCACTGTTTTTGCAGAGGTGCTCAGGATACAACAGTCTAGAAGCATACACATATAAAGATACACAACATATCCCTCCAAACTGCCAATATCCCAAACTCCTCCTTTAAAGTGCAGGCATTGTACTTCCCATTTCCAGGACTCAAGTCCGACTATATGAAAATAACCGGTTTCCCTGAATCCCTTCACTAAATATTACCCTGCTCACACTCCAACAGATCGTCAGGTCCCAAGTACCATTCGTCTCCATTCACTCCTATCTAACACGCTCACGCACGCTTGCTGGAATTCCAAGCCCCTTACCCACAAAACCTCCTTTACCCCCTCTCTCCAACCCTTTCGAGGACGACCCCTACCCCGCCTTCCTTCCCCTATAGATTTATATGCTTTCCATGTCATTCTACTTTGATCCATTCTCTCTAAATGACCAAACCACCTCAACAACCCCTCTTCTGCCCTCTGACTAATACTTTTATTAACTCCACACCTTCTCCTAATTTCCACACTCCGAATTTTCTGCATAATATTTACACCACACATTGCCCTTAAACAGGACATCTCCACTGCCTCCAACCGTCTCCTCGCTGCTGCATTTACCACCCAAGCTTCACACCCATATAAGAGTGTTGGTACTACTATACTTTCATACATTCCCTTCTTTGCCTCCATAGATAACGTTTTTTGACTCCACATATACCTCAACGCACCACTCACCTTTTTTCCCTCATCAATTCTATGATTAACCTCATCCTTCATAAATCCATATATATACATATATATATATATATATATATATATATATATATATATATTTATATGTTGTGCCGAATAGGAAAAACTTGCTATTATTGCTTAAATAGCAACGCTCTTCTTGTCGAATAAGGCAAGGGAAAATTTGTGTATTCAGTAATTTTACAAAAATCATTCTGAACCTAACGAAAAAAAAATATTTCTTTGTGTTTCTTTATTATTAAATTATTGTAAACTTATCTAAAATATATTTAGTTGAATTAGGCTAAATTAAATTTTACTTGTTATAAGTTTAGGTAAGTTTTCTAGGGTTCTTTTGGTACAAAATTATTAATTTTTACATTAACATAAATGAAAAAAATATACCTATTCGGCACGACATATGTATGTGTTTGTCTGTTTGTTTCTGTAGTAAGTACATGGAACATTGGCTGTATCTTCGTGTAGCCAGCAGTGCTACCAATCACCTTATTAAATGTTTACAAAAGAACAACAGTGTGGTCTTTGCATCTGAGTCATAAATCATTTTACTCTGAATTCCATTATGTCATTAGATTATAATTAACATAATGAGGGGGTAATCGTTAATTAAACCTCTAGGAATCATACAGCGGTAAACATGCAGCAACTCCAGTTTCTTGAAACAAGAGCCCTATACCCGTCTCCTTAGTGAAGCTGCGATCCCATGACCACTATCGTGTTTCCATAACTTAACCGATCCATGTTTTATACACCCGAAATTATTACAACAAAAATAAGCAGGTGTTAAACCATACTGAAGGTAAACAATACACGTGCCTTTGTCATCAGCAGTGCTCCCCAAAAACTTTTATTTTAAGGAAAAGATTTATTTCTAAGGGTGCACTGGCTATCAAGAGAGCAATTCACCTCTCTTGAAAAGATCGTCCGGGTGGCGACGCCAAATATGCTCCTCTTATCAAAGTTTTGCAAATGCCTGTAGAAGTTATGATTGTATGAAGAGATTTTAGTCAGCCTTTCTGGATCCCAGGTCTCCTGGAGAGTCTGGGAGGCGTTTCTCTAATGCTGGAGTCATGTTTTGATATTAGAAAGTACTCAGTGCTTCATGCATTTCACGTCTTCTGTATTTCGCTTCCATTTACGTGAAGGTGTAGTGGTTTTGTTTGGTTCGTCAGGAAAGAGCAGCACTTTTCCCTGACACGGATGTTTGTCAGATGATGACCCTGTAATGAACTGTTGGGGCCCCCTACCAAACTAGCGGTTAAATGGTTAACCTGCCGGCCGGCAGTACCACTGGGTACGTCATCAAACCCATTGTGGGGACTGCTGAGCCGGCCTTAGAGCAGTACGTACCTAAACACCTCACGGTACGCATCTAAGCAGTAGGTACCTGAACACCTAATGGTACACATCTACTGGTCTTAGAAGCATTAAGTACCTGAACACCTCACGGTACACATCTACTGGCTTTAGAAGCAGTATGTACCTGACCACCTCACGGTACGCATCTAGGCAGTAGTTACCAGAACACCTAATCGTACACATCTACTAGCAGTAGAGTATTCTATTAGCGTTAGAGGAAGCGCTCACCGCAGCTCACCGAGTCTGTTGGCCTCAGTTATTTGACGGCCGCATTCAGTGTGCTTGCAACATAGTGTGTGCTGCATCGGACCACCTTGAGGTGTGTCAACTGGTCTTGAAGGCGGTAGATAGTACTTGCCAGACCATCTTACGGTGTACTTCTACCGGCCTTAGAGAGTATTTACAGGACTCGAATCGAATCGAGGACGACGAGAGCTGTCGTAAGATGGGAAGGAAGAAGGATATGGAAGGATGGAAATAACTGGAAAAGGATGGGGAGGAGGGGAAGAAGAGGAATCAAGGCAAGTGGCTCAACCACTTTGGGACATGTGGTACAAAAGTACTGGAGACGTAGATAGAGAGGCTTGACTGATGTCATTGCTTGGCTCACTAGGAGAGGATGGCGAAGGCAGCGGTAGGAGCTGGGAGTGTCAGAAGGCAGCAAGCAGGATGAGTTGGTTATGGTCTTAAACCGTTTATCACTGCGGTAAATTGTTTTCGGGAGAGTTGTATCACACTTATGGGAGAGCTGTAGTAGTATTCGTTGGTTTGGAGTTGGTGGAGTATCTGGTTGTAGGTAGGGAATGGTCTTTCTTCGCTTTGGTACGATACAGTGTTGTCTTGGAGATGTTGGATGAGTTCTAGGCGAGTCATGCTTGCAGGGTACAGCCTCGTGGTGTAGAATATGAGTCCTTTGTGTTTAACCCATGGTGTTCCAGGTAATCGACGTGAGCTAAGTAGAGAAGGCGGTGGTGGAGTAGAGGAAGGTGGTGTTGCTTCGTTTTCAACTTCAGTAGACGAATTAGAAGATGTTTCTGGTGGTAAGGCTTCTGATTGGTTGGATTCAGTGAGAGGTGGTGGCGGTGGAGGCTTCTCATTGGTCGTTATTGGATTGACGTCACTAGTTGGTGTTGATGGAACTTCTGCAGAAGAGTTGGCGATTAAGTTTTTGGTGAATTTGAGAATTTCTTCAGAAGGTGGAGATGCTTGAAATGTAAATGAAGGCATGTTATTTAATGCAAATAACTCGTTGATGGTAGAGTTAAATGATCCAGGTACAGCCATGTTTTGCATATGAGCGTATAGTAGACAGTAGTGAATCTTTGTTACGTCACATGTTGGAGGAGTGATGGTAGTGGTGGTGGTGGAGGCGGGCTGAGTAGATGCTTGAAGTAATTTTGTAGTGTCTGCTTGTATTTTTGCAATTGCTGCATACGTTGGAGTGTTGCTAGTAGGTTTTTTCTTTGCTGCATCTTGTGTTTTCTTCATAATATCCTTTCTGGTAGGACATTTTGCTGCCAGTGTATGGTGATCATTACTCTTGCAGTTTAAGCACGCTGGTTGTGTTGGAGCAGCAGCGGTGCAGGAACTGAAGGTGTGTCCCTCACTACCACATGTAGTGCAGAACTTCTTGTCTTTTACTGGACATGCTTTGGTGGTGTGATGGTATGAATAACAGTTCCAGCAATGTTGGATGTAGTGATATCTCTCTGCTTCAATGTAGGTAGGGCTGATGTAGTAGACAGCAAGACCTTCGTTCAGTGCAGTGGCAGCCATGTTCACGTCGGTGAAGGTGACCTTGATCATGGACGTTGCATTTGGGATTTTTGTAATGCTGTCAACAGTAGCCCAAGTATTTTGCGTCTCGATGGATGACTTGAGTTCAGCAGGTGTTTGAGACGTCAGAATCTTGTCCAGTTTTTTTAGGAATACTGATTTCCTTGCCCTGAGGGCAGGAGATGACGTAACAGTAAACCCTTGAGTAGTAAGAGTAGTGATGGCTTCTGTAGTGAGTAGCTTCTCTGCTTCAGCATCATCGTGACACACAACAATGAATGCTTCTTTCAGTGACAATATGGTGTTGAATTTTACTTCCAGTGCTCTCTGAACAACAGTTGCAAGAGCAATCTTCGTTGAATCATCAACGGTACCATTTCTTGGTTTGATCTTTACAAGATTTGCGTAGCTCATCGTGTAAGTCAAGGCGATGACAACGCTGGTAAAGGTTCCCCTCCCCAACGGGGATCGTAGGGAGACAGAGTAAGTAAGGAGAGCTGCTATGACCTGCCTGGGCGAGAGTCAAGAGCAGAATCCTTTTTCTCTATTTATCTTTACAGGACTACCGGTGATGTCTGCGGACTCACCGCCTACGCTGGTCAACTGTGGGCCGGAGTCATCAGATGCTGTTTAGTGGGACATTACATGAAGAAAAGGTTGGAGTGTTACACTGAACTGGGCTAGGACCGTAGTGTGACACTTAAGCAAGTATGATGGAGTGGAACACTGAGAAGAAAAGGGTGTCGTGTGACACTGAAGATGGCCTGGTTGTAGTGTACATTGAATAGTGTCATGTGACTAGCCTCGACAAAGACGCTATGCGGGTAGTGTGACGCAGAGACAAGGGTGTCAAGTGTGACACGGTTGTGAAAGTATTACACGGAGAAAAGGGTGTCAAGTGACACGGTGGAGAAAGAGCGTCACAACTCGGATAAGTGTAGTGAGAAACGCAGTTGATTGTAATTTATTTTAAATGTTAATTTATTATTTTAGCATAGATATATAGTGACACAGGAGTGTCAAGAAAGTTGTACCCTGTGTAGGGTTACGAATTATTTAGTATTTTAGTTAGATGCTAATTATAATTTATTATTGTAACATATAAATATATATATTTTAAATACCTCCTAGACCAAAGATTGATTTTTATATAATATTAAAGATTAATTTATTTTAATGTATATGTATCCCGAACTCTTTATTACAAAAGGAGTAAAACTACCATCTTTAAAAATCACTTTTTTTGTAATATGAACAAAAAGGCATAATACCGTGACTGGAACAATACACACACAACCCACACACAGGAAAGAGAAGCCTATGACGAAGTTTCGGTCCGACTTGGGAGCTAGGATTTTCTCTCTAACAATAAATATTCACCCCCAGTGTCCTAGAATATGTTATGAGAATGCATACTCTCCTGTTTATTTTAAGTGTAGAAGGTCCAGGCGCCAGTAATTGTCTTCAAAAGTCTGTAGATATCACGATTTCAATGATTCTCCAAACTACAAAGCCCATAGTACTGAAAACCTCTTTCACACCCTTTTCTCCAGCCCATTCTGGGACGAGCCCTACCTTCCCTTCCTCCCATCTTTATTTTATACTCTTGGTCATCCGATTCTACTCCACTCTTTCTAAATGCTCAAATCACCTCCACAACTCTTTCTCTGCTCTCTGAATCTAATCCTTCATCGTGTTCTAATTTCTATGCTCTTAATTCCTTGCAAAATAGGCACCTCAAACATAACATCTTCACTTTCTCAAGCCTCCTCGCTGCAACGTTTAAAGCCCACGCCTCACGCTTATGTAAAAAGAGGTTTGATACCACAATATTATGGTACATTCTTCCTTTTGCTTACATACATAAATTTCTTAGTTTACACTAACACTTCAACACCAACTGTGTGTCTCAGGGCTAATGGAGACAGACGCCAAACACTACAAGGGTTATACATTTTTTTTCGCTAGTCAATCGTTAGGTATCTGCACGTAATGTATGGTAAACCCCAGCGGAGACTGAGCCATTCTCCATCACAGATGGTGAGCCACACTCCATCACAGACGACAGACAGGTAATGAACCACACTCCATCACAGGTGGTGACCTTGGAGCCTAAATGGAAACTAAAACCTAAGATTGAAAACAAAACCAGAAGAGGTATAACAAACAATACACCGAGGGAGAAACAGGAAGGACGAAGACTGCCCAAAGCTGAACCACCTGGATGAATAACTGACGCAGGAGAACTCCTTTCACACCTTTAACTGCATGTTTAACAGTGCATGGTTCTCTTCAAACTGACTTAGCGCTTCTTTTTGATTATAATAATAATAATCTCCAAACTGAGCCTGCTGAATAGGCCGGCTTCCAAAAAATTCCTTTACAGAATGGGCGTTGAGGGAGTGAATCTGATCACGATGAATACAGAGGCAGCAACAGAAACATCACCTCCGCAAAAGCAAATACTCTAGTGCAAATGGGTAAATAGACATACACATATATAAATAAAAAAAGCCCCCACCCACCAAAAAATATATGCATATGCACAATGTACATAAAAAAAAACTAATTCACATCCACACACACACACACACACACACACACACACACAAGCAAGAACAAAAACGCCCTCCAACACACGTATATATGCGCACAAATACACACGGATGCGCTCCCCCACACAAGCACTCAAATACTCGCATAAATATACTCAGAAGCAAATAAATATAAGCAAGCAAAAGCATTCGTGCAAAGTGGCTGTGATAAGCAAAATAATACCAGTGAATCAGTGAAAAAACAAGTGTTCGTGATCTGCAAGGAGTGTCCGTGATAAAATAAAAGTGTACTTATTCATGAAAAAAGTGCCTGATAGGCGAAAAATATCTATGCAATGAAACAGCATCTGATCAGTTTAATGAAGTTTCGTGATCAGCTAAAAGAGAGAGTCCGCAATCAGCAAGAAAAGGTGCATGAACAGCTAAAAATGGTCCAATATCAGCCAAGAAAGGTCCAAGATCAGTTATGAAAGGTCCAAGATCAGCTATGAAAGGTCCAAGAGCAGCTATAAAAGGTCCAAGATAATCTAGAAGTCCAAGATCTGCTGGAAAAGTTCCAAGATCAGCCTTGAAAGGTCCAAGATCTGCTAGAAAAGGCCCAAGATCAGATACAAAAGATCAAAGATCAGCGAGAAAAGATCAAAATCAGCTATAAAATGCCCGCATATAAGAAAGCACATTGCAAATATAGTGTAAGTAAAAACTGAAGCAAGAACACAGGAACTAATGCTTAATGAGCTTTGTCTTAATTGAGCTTTGAGTAAGCTTACACATGTGTGCGTGCCCACGTACGTACCTGTCTCGACCTAACCCGACTTATTGTATGTACGAAAACAGTAACCCTCTCATTCACAGAGGTACACACACACACACACACACACACACACACACACACACACACACAGGTCCTGAGAGAGGGAGCAGAGGCGCTTTGTGTACCACTAACAACAATCTTCAACACATCTATCGATACAGGACGACTACCTGAGGTATGTAGTCCAAAATTTTAGAAAAGGAGACAGACACGAAGCACTAAACTACAGACCAGTGTCACTAACATGTATAGTATGTAACGTCATGGAGAAGATTATCAGAAGAGTGGTGGACCACCTAGAAAGTAATGAGCTTATCAACGACAACCAGCACGGTTTCAGGGACGGGAAATCCTGTCATAAACGTACTGGAGTTCTCTGACAGTGTGACAGCAGTAAGAAAAGAGAGAGAGGGGTTTACCTGGGGAGGGTTTCGAGGGTCAACGCCCCCGCGGCTCAGTCTGAGACCAGGCCTCGTGGTGGCTCAGGGTCTGATCAACCAGGCTGTTACTGCTAGCTGCACGCAAACTGACGTACGAGCCACAGCCCGGCTGGCCAGGTACTGACTTTAGGTGCTTGTCCAGTGCCTTCTTGAAGACAGCCAGGGGTTCACTGGTAATCCCCCTTATGTATGCTGGGAGGCAATTGAACTCTTGGTATCTTAGCACAAGCTGTATGCTAAGATACCAGCTCTTAACCAGTAGACGAGTTAAGTAGGATAGCATCTCAAAGCTTTTAAATGAGCCGGCATAGGCTAACACCTCTGAGTCTGTAAATTCAACAGTGTAAAAAATTAACTGTTTAAATAGAAGATTACGACTTCATGAATAACCTTCCCTGTAACGTACTGTATCACAGCAATAATGCTCAGTAGTTTTCAGGTTTATATGGAAAGAAGCTTATGTTCATTAGTTTACACTGAGGCGACAGTGTAAACTGTAAGCTGTATAAACTGATGTGTGTTGGTAATGCTTTAATTCCTAGTGATCTTGAATCCCCATCTTTGCTGTGTTTTTATCGTGTCTGCACTACTGTTGTAACACTACTTTGGACTATATTAAATGAGTGTGTCATTCCTGTATTCTGTTCTAACGGAGCTTTGGAATACCCCATACCCCCGGCCGGGATTGAACCCGCGGTCATAGAGTCTCAAAACTCCAGCCCGTCGCGCTAGCCACTAGACCAGCTAGCCACAATAAGATTCATCCAACTAGGTATATTTCTACACCATAGGAAAGTTAGCACAGGCACCTCTGTGACCACAAATGCAAGTTTTTACAGACGAATCTCCAGCTAGCGTGGCCGTGACGAACTCTAGGGACTTGAGCTAGAGTTCGTCACGGCCACGCTAGCTGGAGATTCGTCTGTAAAAACTTGCATTTGTGGTCACAGAGGTGCCTGTGCTAACTTTCCTATGGTGTAGAAATATACCTAGTTGGATGAATCTTATTGTGGCTAGCTGGTCTAGTGGCTAGCGCGACGGGCTGGAGTTTTGAGACTCTATGACCGCGGGTTCAATCCCGGCCGGGGGTATGGTTTATTTGCAATCGTGTCATTACGATTTCTTAAGTCAAGTCACATTCGACGGGTGTTATAATGCTGTATTTTGTAGCAAATCCTAATCTGGAAAAATCATTCAATAGTGTTACATTGCTGTAGTTTGCTGTATCGCTACTTGAAGATACATTACGCTACTTTTAAATGTATTAGTGCTGCACGAGGCCCTCCAGTCTAGCTAAACGAACAGCTTATCTAAACTGGACCTACCAGTACAAGGCCGTCCAGATTAATAATTACTAATATATGATCATATAATTATCATTATCAATATTTTTAGTCTTTATTCAAATGGTTTAGTCTTAAAGAACAGGTCGCTTGTTCACTCTGGTGAGTTACATATCACATTAACACGTGAAAGCTATACAGGGTATATACCTGCTTTTGGAATGCAAGGTTATTTGGGAACGTGTAATAATCATCACAATACCTTGTGTCGCGTGCAGATGCCAATAACAGCGCCATAGTGAGGAAAAAATTATTTGGAAAACTATATAAAGTATGTGGGTGGGTGTAAAAATATATATAATGGGCATTCTTATCCAGAGAAATTTCATTACCATGAGTCTGTTAGGTTTGACAGCTCTGAAGAAATATTGATTATTACTAAAAGCATTAACTAAGTCCATATCCATTATTAGAATTCTTTGGAAAATTTAATAATAAACTCTCGAAGCTGATTAATTTTATCATGACAGGAAAAATACTAAACAGAACTTACAAACACTAGAAGGAAAATGTATTTGTATTAATATAGTTACAGGATTGACTCACGAAATCGTAGTATCACGAGTGTAAACAAACCAGGGTAACGGTGGGGTTTGAGCCATGGGGAGGGAGTCGTAAAACTCCAGGCCAGTGCGTAAGTCACTAGGCCAGTTGGCTACAAAAAGATTCGTCCAACAAGGTATATTTATACACCATAGGTAGGTTAGCATGGGCCACCACTGTGACTACAAATGCAAGTTTTTACAGACGGATCTCCCGCCGGTGGGATATTCATCTGTAGTCACAGTGGTGGCGCATGTTAACCTCCCTATGGTGTATAAATATACCTAGTTGGATGAATCTTATTGTAGACAGCTGGTCCAATGACCTACGCACTTACCCAGAGTTTTATGACTTACTCGCCATGGATTCACCCCCCCCCCCTTCCTTTCTCCTCTGTTCCGTGGTATGATGGAAGTTTGCTCTCGCATGAAGATGACAGTGTTATGTGATTATGGAGGCAATGCTTCATTACTCTTAGTACTCCTAATCACTGCTTACTATACAGTGGGCAGCATAAAGTAGCAGCAGAGGCAATGGAGCATCACTTAGCTAGAGTTTACTAAAGGGTTACATTTGCTTCACGAATTTTCTCTAATTCAAACCCGTGTGAGAATTTACTCCTCTGATGTTACTTCAGACTGACGAGCGCCGTGACGTTATTTACACTTCTTATGGGATATAACCTCTAACTCCTCTACGTGTTTATTTTACATATCTGACCTAAAGCGATTCACTTAATCATACATATGAGGACTTTTTTCTTTTTGCATTACAGTTGAATTAATTATATGTGAAGATTTAATGTGTTATCCATATAGGACTGAGTTAACCATGTGAAAGATGAGGGGGACAACTAAAGAACATATTACTCAAAAGTGTAAATAATATCTTGTGATGGTACCATAAAAAATTGCTGTTAAAGAGGCTGGCAAATCTTGGCGACGAATACGTTCGTCACTTGGGAGTTTAAGGAAGGGAAAATGAGGAAGGATGTTTAGAGATATGAACATCGCTTTCATTTCAAGAAAATACTCAGCAGTCTTGGCAAAACAAATAATACAAAACGCACATAAGAAAGAAGGAGCACTGCATCAGGCCTACTGACCCATGCTGCAGGCGTACTGTCCCAAGCTAGGCAAGTCTAGCTCTTTCCTTCTGGTAGATTTTCTTCATTTGACAATCTGCTCAGTGAAAGTTTTGGTAATTTGAGCGACATATTGCTCTGCCTTACCGGTCGAGACTGTAAGACATGTTGATGGTATATGTAGTTTAATGCGTCTCAGCATCGCCTTCCTACAATATTTTAACTAAAATTGTTTTCTGTACGACGTAACAATAACTTAGGTGCCCTTATAAGACTTGGTTTTGTGTCTTCCACAGCGAGTGTCGTGGCTCAGACGGAAGGACATGCAGCTTCTGGCCATCGGAGAGACCCAGTACACGAACGACCACCGCATCTTTGTGTCCCATTCAAGACACTCCCACAAGAAGGATTCAAGGCACACCCAGGTAAGTCCCATGTACACCGAGGTCAGAGCCCGCCCAGCTCTCACTCACTCTCACACACACACACACACACACACACACACACACACACACACACACACACACACACACACACACACACACACACACACACACACACACGAGTCTCCATGCACACGAAGGTTGGGAAATATAGTTCAAGACATTTGCTAGAGGAAACATTTCGCTACGAGTGGCTTCTTAACTAAGACATAAGCTCCTTTTAGCGAAGCGTTTCCTCTAGTAAATGTCCTGAACTGTACATAAGTGACTTCCCACATCTTACCTGTACCAACATGCCATTTTTCAAACGAAGGTTAGTTCTCCCACACACATACCAGACCTGCCACTTTTCATTGGCATGTACCTAATAAGATGGTTCAAACAAGCTGAAGTGCTTTGTAAACAATCTAATTTTGTACATTGTGCATTTAGGATATATTCTCGTTAATTATGGTACTTTTTTCAATATATTAATATAGAAACCAACTCTAAGCTTGCTAATAATTAATAGCAACACTTGCACGCGTGTTTGCTTTCCTGAATATAATAACTAAATGCTAAATACAATTAGAATTATGCTATTTTGCATAATATATATTGTTCTGTAGATCCTGAATGTCAAATAGACAAAGGGTTAGGTGGGGAAACTATTAGACTGAATGATAAGAAAGATGACGATGAAAAGGACAGAGAGAGAATCCAATAAGACCTCAGAGTCTCGTTTGTATAGACTCTTGAGAAGTCAGGGCAATTGAGACTGAAATGTTCATCCCCAAATATTAGCCCGGCGCGTCCTATGGGAACGACTAGAGCTTATAGAACCGAGCAAACAGCTGGAGTATAGTAGAAAAAAAAGCAGAAATGGCCAGAAGCACAGTAGTTTGAGCTGTTTAAAAGTGGTTTCTTTTATGCCTATTTTATGACAAAAGGTGACTTTACGGGGTGCAAAAGGCAGTTTATATACAGTAAAGTGTACACTTGCTGTAAATGTTACAGCAACCTTATTCTCCCTCCTCTTCCTCCCTGTGGATATTGTGCATTAGTAATCGCTTATTTAGCAATTACTTACACGTGCATGCCCGTGTGTACACATGCGTATGTGCGGGGAGAGGGTGCGGAGGGGATGGCGCAGTCTCCTACCACTAGTGATAATCGTACACAGTTCAAGGTTTCCTTTGTTTTGGTGCCAGAGAGAGCTTCTTAAGAAAATTAACGTAGTAAAATAAGGATAGGCCGTAAGTCCCGGCTTGTCATGAGAGCCAAACTTCATCACCTTTTGCGGCACATCAAGCCTGGACGTGCAGACAGTCCAGGTCTTAAAACCCGCCATCTGAAGTTGCAAGAGTTGCCGGAACATTAAGCCCGTGGGTGTGTATAAAGAGGCTTATAACCCGGCTGCTCGTTAGAGCTCAACTTGGGAACTTCGACGTGGGTAAACTTGTATCAGGCAGCAAGACAGAGAGAGACTCGGGGTGAAAATGGATTACACAAATTAATCTCCGCGAGGTACACCGCCGCCGGATTTTACTTGCCAGCTTTGTGACGAGGAGCTGTCCTTTACCTCTCTCAGGATGCCACATTGACCCCTTCCGTCCCTGACCCCTGTGACTTACCAAGTGTCGCCGTCGTCTGCACCTGAAACACTTCACCCTCGCTCACAGCCTTCTCTTTTCCTGCCTAATTCATTCATTCCTCCTTCTCTCTTCGTAATTATTTCCTATCCTCATCCTTCCTCTCCATTTTCCTCTCATCCTCTTCTTTTTTCCTCCCTCTTCAATGAACCTTCTCTCCAATTTATTTCTCCATTCTTTTCCCTCTCTCACTCCACTTCAAACTTAGTTTCCCCCTACACATCCTTCCCTCAACCTCTTCAATACAGTTTCTCCTCCTGCTTCACCCGCTCCTCCTCCTCCACTTATCATTTCCTTCCTACTTCTCTTACTCCTGCGCCCCTCCCTCCTTCAGCATTAATGCAAGCGTAGTGTTAGGAAGGCGCGAGAGGCGGATAATTAAGGGGGAGTGGAGGAGGGAAAAGAGGCGTGCCTCCTCTGGGCTCTGGTTAATTTAATGACCAGAAGGTATGGTAATGAGTGGAACTACAAACTTAAGTCGCCTCGAATTAAGCTCAATGCCGTAGGTGAGGAGGGAAGGATGGAGAGGAAAGGAAGGAAAGGATGCAAGAAAGGAGGCTGGGAATGAGGATTATGCATAGACTAAGGAGTAAAGAAATGATGAAGACCGTGGTAATATGAAAGGTGTAAGTCAAAAGTTAGGGAAAGATTTTTTTTAGAAAGTTTGGTCATTTAGAAAGGTTGGAACAAAATAGGAAGATAGAGAGGGAGCATAAATCCAGAGCTGATGGAAGGTGTACGGGACGTCCCAAGAAGAGTTGGCAGAATGTGAAAAGAAAAAAGTTTCGAGTGATTGGGGCTTGAGGATCCTGCAGCTACGTTTGGGAGGAGTTAAACTGTAGAGTCCAGATAAATGGCTTTAACGATTTGACTTGCTGTTGGAGTGTGAGCTGGGTTCCATTTATGAAGTTGTTCAGTTGTGAAGTGAAGTGCCTGCATTGTGAAAGATGAATGGTTGGATATTTACTGCTAGGAAGGTCACTGAGTTGGGAAGTAAGGTGCCTGGATGGTTGGATGTTTACTGCTAAGAGTGGTCTCTGGAACACAATGTCTCTCCACTTACAGAAAGCCATTCAGGGACAGATATGGCATAGCCTACAAAGCAAATCGTATTTGCAAAAGAGTCGGAACTAGGAACAAACTAGACGAAGACCAGGAAACAAACACACGCAATTTTACATACAGATGAACACACACCAAAAAAATTTCTTAATTTATATGAGCAAACATACACGCTGGCGCACAGTTACGCATGTATAGTTACGCATGCACAGATGTTTTTATACACACGGAGCCAGTAAAAGTATTGTTCTTTTTTCAATGTTGAAAATTAAATCCAGGATGAAAGCAAATGCGTTACTTGCAAATAATTATAGTAAAGAAAATTTAAAGAAAAACAGGAATAATAATAGCAACAACAAAAATATAATATTAATAATAATTAATAATAATAATAATAATAATGAAAAGTTATTGAAGATTAGTCAGTTAAAATTCTGAAGATCAGATGTGTTTTGGTCACTGATTGATACAAGACAAACATACACGAATTTCATAAGCCCAGCCCCTTCTACCTCAACTATCCGAGAAATTTATCCTCATACCCCGTAAGACCAGGTCTCCATTCCTCATAAAGAAACAATACAGAGTGCAGCTTAAGTTAATTATGCAGTTAAATTTCAATGATAAAATTTTAAATTTAAAATCAAAATCTTTCTGCAAGATACACTAGCGTTTAAGGTTTAAAGCCGATGAGACGGGAAGGAGGTAGATGAATGGAAGGAGGGAAAAGAAAATAGAAGAGGAGGAGAAAGGAGGAGAAGAAAGAAGCAATAGCTAGTATCAGAAGGAGCATGAAAATCCTAGACTCCACAACGTCTACCTTTCCAAAGCGTACCGACGTTTAAATGTCCTGTTTCGCCGGGTCACCCAGACATTTAAATGTCCTGTCTCGCCGGGTCACCCAGACGTTTAAATGACCCATGCGTGACGACGTGCCTGGTGCGCCCTGATTTAAATGTCTTTCTTATTGAGGCTCGTTTATTAAGTTTCTGTCTTCGACTTCACCTTATTATAAGTGTCAGTTATTAAAAATTATTATCACAGAGAAAGTTTGCCGACAATGGATTTTTCCACTGCAAAGAACACTATGGAGTGATCCAGTGCTTAGTAAATGGGTCGAGAACCTGGCTTTCGTAGGCCAGTGGATGTTTAACCAGCGGTCAGGCCATGGAAGAACCGCTCCAGGAAACACTAATATTTCCTGACGAACAAAACACCACAGCAGCTACTGACAAGTTTATCCTGCGTGTGTGTTGTAACACTGGATCCAAATATCGTACTGCCAACAGTATTACATAAAAAGTTATAGAAAAAAATTATATTGCGTAAACGTTTCGCTCCGTGTTGAGGGAAATGTTGATAGTTTGATCAGGTCAGTGTTTCCCTCAAGTGCGAAATATTGACTTGATAAAATATTTTTCCAATCTTCTCCTCACCATCATGCAGTAGCGCTAAACCCACTGGGGTCAAACAGCAGCTGGGGAATGGAAGGTAATCAGGCTTAATTCGAGAAAGGGGAGAGTAGCTCCAATTAATTGGATCAAGAGCGCTTCACTATCGAGGCGCCTCACCTAAGAAGGGTTTGACGTGTGATCTGCGTTTGGGTTAGACGAGTGACACGACCACAGCTCGCATGTGACACGCAGTGTGGCACTAGTGTCACTGGAAACAGGAAGTGCCATATTGAGATACATGTGCAATATGCAAGGTTGCCAGTGTTGGCAACGAGAGAGTATTTAAAAAAAAGTTTGGTAGGTGCTGGGGGTCGCGAGGGTGACACGAGTGTCATGTGATGTCACACGTGTGTCATGTAATGTCACGTGAATATGTCATGTGATGTCACGTGTGTCCTGTGATGTCACGTGTGTCCTGTGATGTCACGTAAATGTGTCATGTGATGTCACGTATGCGTACGATCCTATTTATACTTAATTTGTGGCTGCAGGGGTCGATTCACAGCTCCTGGCCCCGCCTTTTTGCTTGTCGCTTCTAGGTCCACTCTCTCCCTGCTCCATGAGCTTTACCATACCTCCTCTTAAAGCTATGTATGGATCCTACTTCCACAACATCACTCTCCAGATTGTTCCATTTCCTGACAACTCTGACTGAATAAATACTTCCTAACATCCCTATGACTCATCTGAGTTTTCATCTTGTTGTAGTGTCCCATCTCTGAAACATTCAGTCCTTATCCACCTTGTCAATTCCTTTCAGTATTTTATATTACGTTATCATGCCCTCCCTATCCCTCCTGTCCTCCATTGTCGTGAGGTTAATTTCCCTTTACCTCTTCTCGTTGGACATACCACTTAGCTCTGGGACTAATCTTGTTGCAAACCTTTGCACTGTTTCTAACTGCATGACGTGCTTGACCAGGTCTGGGTTCCATATTGGTGCTGCATACTCCAATATGGGCCTGATGTACCCGGTGTACAGGGTCTTGAATGACTCCTTACTCAGTTGTCGAAACGCTATTCTTAGGTTAACCAGGCGCCCATATGCTGCAGCAGTTTGGTTGAAGTGCGCCTCAGATGTGCTCGGTATGAAACTCACCCCAAGATCCTTTGTCTTAAATGAGGTTTGCAGCCTTTGGTTCCCCTAGTTTGTACTTCGTCTGCGGTCTTCTTTGACATTCTCCAATCTTCATGACTTTGCACTTGGTGTGGGTTAATCTCCAGGAGCCAGTTGTTGGACCAGGCTTGCAGCCTGTTCAGATCCCTTGGTAGATCAACCTGATCCTTATCCACTTGAATTCTCCGCATTAGCTTCACATCGTCTGCAAACAGGAACACCTCTGAATCTATACCTTCCGTAATGCCATTCCAATATACCAGAAACACACCAGCCCTAGGACCGACCCTTCTGGAACCCCGCTCGTCACAGGCGCCCAGTCTGACACCTCGACGCGTATCATCACTCGTTGATGCCTTCCTGTCAGGTATTCTCTGATCCATTGCAGTGCCTTTCCTGTTATTCCTGCCTACTCCTCTAACTTTTGCACTAATTTCTTGTGCGGAACTGTGTCGAAAACCTCCTTACAGTACAAGAATATGCAGTCTACCCACCCCTCTCTGTTTTATTTTTGTTACCTTGTCGTAAAACTCCAATTGTTTGTTTGTGTGCGTGTGTGTGTGTGTGTGTGTGTGTGTGTGTGTGTGTGTGTGTGTGTGTGTGTGTGTGTGTGTGTGTGTGTGTGTGTGTGTGTGTGTGAGTGTGTGTAAAATTTCATGAGAATTAGTCAGGTAAAGGAGAGTTAATACTGGCAAAGTGCAATTTGATGACAGGTGCCAATTAGTGAGACACTTCGTTACACAGGCACAGTGCCTGTAGTAACGCTCTACTATGGTAAAGTTGACACTTAATGTTGAATTACTCATGTAGTGCCAGGTCTCGAAATAAAGCCTGGTGCCAGAGACGACACGGGAGGTGCCACTGGTAACACGGGATGCAAAATATGACACGGGAGTGCATAAGATGAGAGGGTGAGTGCATAAATGACACGGGGGGTGTATAAGATATACATTACCAGACTCGCAAACACGGGTACCAGACTCGCAAACACGGGTACCAGACTCGCAAACACGGGTACGAGACTCGCAAACACGGGTACCAGACTCGCAAACACGGGTACCAGACTCGCAAACACGGGTACGAGACTCGCAAACACGGGTACCAGACTCGCAAACACGGGTACCAGACTCGCAAACACGGGTACCAGACTCGCAAACACGGGTACCAGACTCGCAAACACGGGTACCAGACTCGCAAACACGGGTACCAGACTCGCAAACACGGGTACCAGACTCGCACACACGGGTACAGACTCGCAAACGGGTACGAGGGTACCAGACTCGCAAACACGGGTACGAGACTCGCAAACACGGGTACTAGACTCGCAATCACGGGTACCAGACTCACAAACACGGGTACCAAACTCGCAAACACGGGTAGCAGACTCGCAAACACGGGTACCAGACTCGCAAACACTGGTACCAGACTCGCAAACACTATTCGCGATTTAAAAGATCTTTGCTGTACTTCTCAGTGCCACATCTTTATTCTTGCTGAGATACAAGCGTTTTTTACCTCAGGGGGAGAGAGAGAGAGAGAGAGAGAGAGAGAGAGAGAGAGAGAGAGAGAGAGAGAGAGACAGACAGACAGACAGACAGACACGCTCTTCTTACTGAGAGATGGAAAACACACATTCTCCGGCCGCAAATGTAAACTTCTAATATTGTTCTGGTATACTCTTGTAATATGCTCCACTTCTCTTAGACTCGAGGCTCTTTGTACTCGTTTTCCGCTGCTGACAGATGGAGTGAGTTTATCACCTGCAGAGTTGACAGATGGAGTGGGTTTATTTTATCACTTGCTGAGCTGACAGATGGAGTGGGTCTATTTCATCGCTTGCTGACAGCTGAAGTGAATTTATATTATCGCCTGCTGACAGCTGAAGTAAATATATATTATCGCCTGCTGACAGAGAGAGCTTATTTTATTCCCTTGGGACAGATGGAGTGAGCTTATTTCATCACCTGCTAACAGATGGAATCAGTTTAACACCTGCTTACAGACTGAAAGCCATTACCTCATCTCCTGTTGACAGATGAAATTCCATAGACTTATTTGCTCTCTTTATGATAGACATGCATCTCTCTCTCTCTCTTCCAGACATAAGTCATTCTTTAACAAGTCAACCTCCTTTCTAATCTTGCTGACAGATGCAATGCATTTCCATCGTGCTGACAAAGTTAATTCTTTTTATCCTGCTCACAGATGTAACTTTTTTATTTTTTAAATCCACCTGACGTATGGGAGGCATTTAATTTTTTGTGCCAACAGATGTGGAACATTTTAATTAACCTGGTTGTGAAGTTTCCTTTCGCTTGATTTTAAATGATTTGGAATAATTATATTTTTATGAAGATGTAAATATAGTTATTTTGATAAATTATTTATTTCCACCGTTGACGGATTCATTGCCATTTAAGCGCTGTCATGTATAGTTATCAATTTATCCTGTTGATAATGTAAAGCCCTTGAATTTTTCTTCTGACAGAGACATTTACTTCTCCTGCCGACATAAATAGAGCCAATTAGTTACTATACTGACAGCTGTGAAGACATTTATTTACCCTGGTGACAGACACAAAGCCATGTAATTTTTCTGCTGAAAGATAAAGCACTTAATTATCCTAACTGACAGATAAATTATTTTAGAAGAGTCCTAACAGACAGCAGGAGAACAGTAGCATTTGACAAGCGCCACACGTGAAGAGAGAGACACTGGAAACAGTGAACCTCTTACAAGCGCCACACGTGAAGAGACACTGGAAACAGTGAACCTCTTACAAGCGCCACACGTGAAGAGAGATACTGGAAACAGTGAACCTCTTACAAGCGCCACACGTGAAGAGAGACACTGGAAACAGTGAACCTCTTACAAGCGCCACACGTGAAGAGAGAGAGACTGGAAACAGTGAACCTCTTACAAGCGCCACACGTGAAGAGAGAGACACTGGAAACAGTGAACCTCTTACAAGCGCTACCTTTCCTGCTGATATTTCTTGCTGACACGTAAACAAGTTTAATTCTCCTTCTGACATACTGAAAAGAACCCCTTTCTCTCTCCGAATGATCGGAGGTCCTATTATAATTGTCCAATATTGTGATTTTTTTTATGATAGCGGATAAATTTAGTATACTGTCTTGTTATACGTGTTATACGTTAGCCACAATAGATGCAGCTGATAGACGTAACTCAGTGAAACATCAGACAGTCATCCATGCATTCAGCGGCTGACAAACGTAAGACAATAATAAATTAAATCGTTATGCATGTATTCAGCAGCAGATAGACGTATAACAACGCGAAACAATGAGTTATTCTTGCATTTAAAAGCTCACATTTGTAAAACACAGTTTCTCCAATCTACAGATGTGGTTCCTACACACATGTAACATATGCTTCACCCTCTACGGATGGAGTTCCTGCATATACATGTAACACTTTCGTCTTCCTTTTACAGATGTGGTTCCTACACATACGAAACGTGACGAAGAACGACGAGGGAGAGTACGAATGTCAGACGTCCACGCATCCCCCAATGACTTTCATGACCTTCCTCAAAGTTCAGAGTAAGTCTTACATAGTTGGCTCGTTGCTTCTCCAATCTCACTGGCAGGCAGAGTAAAGTTGAATAGCCTAGTGTTGCTTTTCCAGCTTCACTGGCTACCAGACTAAATGTAAAGTCGTCTGATGTGGCTTCTCCAGCTTCACTGATAAAGTACGTACACCTAACGTTGTTTCTGGAGACTAACTGGTAAGCAGAGAAAGATTTCAAGAGGATTCCCCCATCCACGTGCCAACCGCAATACAGTCGACAAGGTAAAGGGAATCTGAACCACTCTAGGTACAGAATAAACACACTAAGAATTTATCTGTCGGGGTATATACATAGTGAGGGAAGCAACTCACTACTGTATACATTCTTAGAGGTTCGTATCTCATTGTATAAACACTTCGCTTTTTATCTATAGTTTAAGGTTTATAATATTTAGTAATTGGTCACTGAGAAAATGATGAACAATTATTATTGTTACGCCTCGTTCACCAGGAGTTTTTTTTCAAGGATATACAAATAATACGAGGAAAGGAAGGTATAAAAAGGAAACCTGGTGATTAGCAGGAGAAGCATAAGCACGACAAGTCGTGTTTGTAATTTAGAAGTGACTTCTTTTTCTTCATGTGACAGCGAAGTTTATAGTTTCAAGGTGGAAATGATTATTGTAATTTGGGTTTATGAAACTTAACCTAAAATTAGTATTATTTACCGAATAGCGTGTGTTTCATAAGACCTATTGTCCACGTATTCAGTGTTCGATAAGTATGCTTTGTTTACGAGAATAATGTCACTGAACCTTGAAGACAATGATAATGTCAAGAGTAACGTGAAAACTAATGACCAGATCACCTCAGCTTAACTTGACCACCTCAGCTTACCCTGACCACCGCTTAGGTGTTTGACGTCAGTCTAAGATCTCTCTTTGTCTGAGGAAATATGTTGTACTGGTCATAAGTAGAGTGAATTGTGTGGAAGCTTTAACACGAGAATACATGAGAACACTTGGGAGTACATGGAGACATCAGATAACAGGAAATCCGAGGGTCTAAATCGAAGATATCCGCTAAGAAACGGTCTACATTGTACCACCTCAAATTCTATTATTAATGGAATACAATACAGACAAGATGATCAATAATACACTTGCTCTTTGAAGAAGCTTGCACAGAGGAAGAGTTTCAGCATTACAGATATCTCTAGTGTTGTGCATGTGTCTTGTTCATCACCTCTAATTCTAAGTCAGGAGAGCAAAAGCAGAAAGATATACCTGTGCATGTCACTGATCTGGGAAAATCTTAATATGGTTTAGTGACTTTTTATAAGTGTTATTCTACAATAATGATAAGTATTTGTTATGTGATGCCGTGCAAGAATGGTTGGTCAAGAAATGACAGGGAAGCTACAGTTCTTTGGATCAAGAGCCTCTCAGTATCACTTGAAGAGATTAAAAAGAAAAGGCTTAGGAATGCAAGTTGCCAATTTATGTTTTTATTAACTTTATAAATCTCCCTCTATAGTCTTCCCCTCTCCTTACAAAAATAAAGACACACAATACCCGAGCAATATGCAAATAGCCTGCACTTAGGAGATAAACTTCAGTCTAGGAGCGGGTTATTTATATATATCCCCCCCCCCTCTCTCCTTCCTACTTTTTCCCATCCCTTTCCCTTTTCCTCATTCTATTCTCACCCCTACCCATATCTCATTCTCGATTCTCTTCCTCTTTCACTTCAGCTCCTCCTCCTCCTGCTTCCTCAGGTCCATTAATCCTTCTCGCTCACTTCTGCTCCTCCTCTTCTTTCACTTCCACGATACCCCTTTCCCCTCTGACTCTACCCTACTCCCAGTCCTATTTCCCACTGTCACTGGGGTGTCGCGCAGCTCATCGGTAAGAACATTCGGCTCACAGTCGCAAACCATCGTCTTCAATTCCAAAGCAAGGAGAAATATTGACAGTTTTCTCACCTCCCTGCTGCTCTTGGAGTATACCTGGCGAGGGTTTTGGGGATCAACGCCCCTGCTGCCCGGTCTGTGACCAGGCCTCTGCCCACACAGCAGCAAAAATATTTACCTGTGTGCTAGTAGACTGTTGTGGGTTCCATCCTGGGGGGGAGGAAACGTGTTAGAGGTCCCCAGTACTGCTGTTATGTAAACAAACGACCGTACTTACAGGAATGCCATGTCCTGTGAATGAAATCTCTCTCACGTTTTTACCCTCCCTCTCACTCCTCCTCCAGTCGTAATCCTCTTCCTTCTTCACACCTATTCCTCTTCACCCCCCTCCCTCAGTTTTTACCCCTATCCCCTCTCCCTCCGTCTTAATTCTCTTATTTTCTGCCTCATCCTTCCCTACCCTCCATCCTGCCACTCATCCTCTCCCTATCGCTCACTCCTTCCCCTTTCCTCACTTTCTCTCACCCCCTCTTCCACTCTCTACCCTAGAAGAAAATCCAGCTTTCCTTCAAGGAAACCTTGAATCCATAGTAGTAATTCTTATATTCATGGGGATGCGCTAAATCTATAGGAGTAATACAATCCACAAGGAATGGAAAGTGATCAGGTTTGATGTAAGGAAGACTAGGGAAGGGAAGTTCTCTTCCATGGATCAAGTCATTCACCAGCCTTAAGCTATTCATTTTGAAGGAATCCAGGGTGACCCAAAGAAAACACATTCACCATCATTCAATCGTCGTTTTGCCAGACGCGTGCTGACATCATATTTCACATTAACCTTCAATTCCATCATCCTCACCCCTCCGCCAGAGTTCAAGGAATGCCCTTAACACCTCCAAGACTCAAGTCCGGCTTTCCCGAATCCTTTCATAAAAGGTTCGTTGCTCGTACTCCAACAGCAAGTCCATTAAAAAACCACTTGTTTCCATTCACTCTTACTTAACACGCTTATACAAGACAACTCGATGTTTAAACCCCTAAACCTCAAAGCTTCCTTTACCCATTCCCTCCAACCGTTCCAACCCCTCCTCCTACACTATACACTCATCATCCCGTCCGTCTCCTTGCCAGAACCACTTAACAACTCTTCCTCAGACCTCTGAATTATACCCATCGCGATTATATATATATATATATATATATATATATATATATATATATATATATATATATATATATATATTGCAAGCAATCGCAGACAGGCGATATTAACTATGCAAGACAAGCCGCGGGGGTGGAAATCTTTAGCGCAAGTTCTTTCATGCTTCTCAGTGCGTCATCAGGAGCTATGCAATGTTGCAAGGCAGCAAATGAATGAGTGAGGACAAGTTTTCTCAGAGTAGCGCAGTGCTAGTCTGTCACCTCCTGGAGCCTCTCTCAGAATGTGGGCCAACAGCAGGTACCAACCCTGCACCACGGTGCGGGGTTACAGTAATATAAAATACTGCTCGTGAAGGCTAGTACACCAAACGGGGAGTAGAATGAAATTAGCTCAGAGGCACCCACACCACCGTATGTCCTCGGATCAAGGTAAAATACCTAGCTCTGCTGGGTGCTTGATTCTTGCAGGATTACGTGGTCCAGTGTGTTAAAGCATCATTTAAGATTTTTGCTCAACATAAGGCGAGCCAAAACATCATAGGTTCGAGTCCTTGCCTAATCGCAGTATTGTTATGATCAATACCACTCATCCGTGGTTACAATAATACAAAATACTGCTTATTGGGCAAGTACACAAAACAGGGAGCAGAATGAAATTAGCTCAGATGCACCCACAACACATCATGTCCTCGGACCAAGGGTAACACACCTAGCTTGGCTGGGTGCTTGGTTCTTGAAGATTTGGTGGTCCTGTCGGTTAGAACGTCATGTGATTTTCGCTCATCATAAGGCTGGCCAAAACATCATGGGTTCCAGTCCTTGCCTAATCGCAGTGTTGTTATATATATATATATATATATATATATATATATATATATATATATATATATATATATATATATATATATATATATATATATATATATATATATATATGTCGTGCCGAATAGGCAGAACTTGCGATCTTGGCTTAAATAGCAACGTTCATCTTGCCATATAGGACAAGTGAAAATTTGTGTATGCAATAATTTCGCCAAAATCATTCTGAACCTAACGAAAAAAATATATTTCACTGTGTTTGTTTAGTATTAAATTATTGTAAACACATCTAAAATATATTTAGCTGGATTAGGCTAAAATAAATTGTTTTTGTTATAATAAGGTTAGGTAAGTTTTCTAAGATTCTTTTGGTGCAAATTTTAAAATTTTTACATTAACATTAATGAAAAAATATATCTTTAAACGTATAAGAGAAAATTTTCGAAAGGGCTTAATTTTAAATGAGTTCTTGCTAATTGACCAGTTTTACATATTCGGCACGACATTATATATATATATATATATATATATATATATATATATATATATATATATATATATATATATATATATATATATATATATATATATATATATATATATATATATATATATATATATATATATATATATATATATAATATATATATCACTTTCCCGCAGCTTCCCCCTTTCCCCCCAAAAAATGCGAAAGGTAAATATTGTAAATAAAGTTTTTTTTTTTCTGTTTATTTTTCCGTTTTCTTTTATTACGTGGTTTTGGTTACAAAACTCCTGGGACTTTTGTTTTAAAATCGGAGGACACTAGGGAAGGGGAAGGTATGGGACTTTCTTTACTACCTTTATGGAACGTTCTCCCATATTGTTATATATATATATACATATATATGTGTGTGTGTGTGTGTACTCAATTGTGGTTGCAGGGTTCGAGACAGCTCCTGGCCCCGCCTCTTCACTGATCACTACTAGGTCCTCTCTCTCTCTGCTTCCAGAGCTTTGTCATACCTCGTCTTAAAGCTATGTATGGCTCCTGCCTCCACTACATCGCTTGCCAGACTATTCCACTTCCTAACTACTCTATGACTGAAGAAATACTTCCTAACGTCCCGATGACTCGTCTGAGTCTTCAGCTTCCAATTGTGACTCCTTGTTTCTGTGTACCATCTCTGGAACAACCTGTCTCTGTCTACCTTATCTATTCCACGCAGTATTTTGTATGTCGTTATCATGTCTCCCGTGGCCCGCCTGTCCTCCAATGTCGTCAGTCCGATTTCCCTCAACCTTTCTTCGTAGGACATACCCCTGAGCTCTGGAACTAGCCCTGTTGCAAACCTTTGCACTTTCTCTAATTTCTTGACGTGTTTGACCAGGTGTGGGTTCCAAATTGGAGCTGCATACTCCGTATGGGCCTGATGTACACGGTGTACAGTGTCTTGAACGATTCCTTACTAAGGTATCGGAACGCTATTCTCAGGTTTGCCAGGCGCCCGTAAGCTGCAGCAGTTATCTAGTTGATGTGTGCCTCCGGAGACAGGCTCGGTGTTATGGTCACCCCAAGATCTTTCTCCTTGAGCGAGGTTTGCAGTCCTTGGCCACCTAGTCTATACTCTGTCTGCGGTCTTCTTTGCCCTTCTCCGATCTTCATGACTTTGCACTTGGCAGGGTTGAATTCAAGAAGCCAGTTGCTGGACCACGTGTCTATCCTGTCCAGATCTCTTTGAAGTCCTGCCTGGTCCTCATCTGATTTAATTCTCCTCATTAACTTCACATCATCTGCGAACAGGGACACCTCTGAGTCTATCCCTTCCAACATGTCATTCACATATACCAGAAATAGCACTGGCCCTAGAACCGATCCCTGTGGGACCCCGCTCGTCACAGGTGCCCACTGTGATACCTCATCCCGTACAACGTCGTTGTTGCCTCCCTCTCAGGTATTCTCTGATCCATTGCAGTGCCCTTCCTGTTATAGCAACGCTCTTCTTGCCTTTGTGTATGCAGTAAATTCGCAAAAATCATTTTGAACCTAAAGAGAAAAATATATTTCTTTATTTATTCAGAGTTCAATGGCAATTGTTTTTTTTTTAGCCTACTACGAATATAAATTGCATCATGCAGACGATGTATCAGCTGTTTCATGACAAGAATGTTGAGGTAGTGGTGTCTACCCAGCAGATCCTTTATCTTTAAGTCGAGAAATTTTGTCCTCAGAATTTATCTTGGAACTTTGTTTTAAATTTTCATAAGAAAGAACATTTTTCTTTCCTTTTCGACTCTGATAAAATGCATCAGTCTGATTGTTTAATGGGACTTGTAATTTTAATTTATTTTACTTTCTCCTTGGTACGCCACAGATTGCTTCGTTTCATGGTGATAAATAGGACTTTGATTAGGTTGACAGACAGCAACCGTCCAGGACTCAAGACGAAGCCTATAAATCATTTTGCACTATTTTGGTTTTCTTTGGTGAGCACTTAAATGACAGCTGAACAAAAAGGGCACAATACCGTGACTGGAACAATGCATAAAAAACCCTCACGTAGAGAGAGAAGCTTACGACCGCCTGGAGAAGACACGGACCAGGACCCGTCCTGGAGAACCTACCTAAACCTAATCTTTTCGTTAGAGTGACGACGTAAATGGTCCAAGTCGGACCGAAACGTCGTCATAAGCTTCTCTCTCCTATATGCATGTTATTTGTGTTCTTAGATGACATAAACCCTACTAACTTTTACTTACATTCATTAAATATTTATTTTTACATTTTATTTATTAATAATTAATATTCTTTAAGTCATTCCTTTTCTAATTTCGGTTTGGTTTGGGATCTGGCAATGATTCCCTGAGCCAATAATAGAAGCCATTTGACTAACTCTGAGAAACTCGTTCCGCTTTCTTGCCACTTCCTGGCGGGGGTGAACAGCTGACCACGCCTGCAGCTGGAATACATCACCCTCCACAATTGCCAATCATCGGGGAAAAGCGTGCAATAGCATCGTCATCAGCGAGTAAACACAACCGCTGTGGGTGTACTATATGCGGGTGTTAGTCTAGCTGCCGCACCGTTGTACCTGGCGGCCCACACTGTGTGCCCTTCCAGATTAACAGGTTTGCTCTAGCCTTCAGAGCTTACACAAGTCATATTTATGTGCAAACTACAGCGTGTACAAATGGCGCAGGGCTGTGTACACGCAGTGGAACCTCCGTATACACACAGGCTTTTCAATCTATGTGTGTGCGAGGGACTGAGTCTGGATTTTTAAACAAGTTCATTGAATAGTTTGGTTGAGGTTTGTGGTTAATGATAGCGTTGCTGCACTTCTCTTCAGAGCACGAACTCGCTCGTGCACGCACGCACATACTGTACATATATACATAGGTGCCCACACACACACACACACACACACACACACACACACACACATGATTATAAACGACAGCTAGCACGGATTCATGGAAGGCAAATCCTGTGTCACGAACCTACTAGAGTTTTATGACAAGGTAACTGAAGTAAGAAATGAGAGGGAGGGGTGGGTTGATTGCATTTTCTTGGACTGCAAGAAGGCCTTCGACACAGTTCCTCACAAGAGATTAGTACAGAAGCTAGAGGAACAGGCACGTATAACAGGAAGGGCACTGCAGTGGATCAGAGAATACCTAACAGGGAGGCAACAGCGAGTCAAGGTCCGTGATGAAGTATCACAGTGAGCGCCAGTGACGAGCGGGTTCCCACAGGGGTCAGTCCTGGGACCAGTGCTATTCTTGGTATATGTGAACGACATGACGGAAGGGACAGACTCAGAAGTGTCCCTGTTTGCAGATGACGAAGTTAATGAGGAGAATTAAATCAGACGCGGACCAGACAGGTCTACAAAGAGACCTGGACAGGCTGGATGTGTGGTCCAGAAACTGGCTCCTAAAATTTAACCCCGCCAAATGCAAAGTCATGAAGATCGGAGGAGGGCAAAGAAGACCGCAGAGGATAGGCTAGGAGGCCAAAGGCTGCAAAACTCACTCAAGGAGAAAGACCTATTATCATGTGGGAGTTCGACACGTGGATTAGGTAAGAAATACTCACGTTGGGTGGTATTACGTATAATTACAGACAAGGTGGGTTGCGCCCTTACAGCCGTGACCTGCCTCCTTGCTCACTCTCGTATCACTGACTGGCTGGCCGCCCGTACCCATATGTGAGAGGGTCTTTGAATAATGCCAGGTCAGCTCAATATGAATAGACAGTGACTCAGGCAGAGACGGTTGGTCGTGAGTCAACTGGCACAGTGGTTACTGGTAACTGGTTACTACTACTGAGCGCTCGACCCTTACAGCCGTGACCTGCCTCCTTGCTCACTCTCGTATCACTGACTGGCTGGCCGCCCGTACCCATATGTGAGAGGGTCTTTGAATAATGCCAGGTCAGCTCAATATGAATAGACAGTGACTCAGGCAGAGACGGTTGGTCGTGAGTCAACTGGCACAGTGGTTACTGGTAACTGGTTACTACTACTGAGCCTATGAGTGAGTATAATACCGAGTACATCGCCAGAAGCACTCATTAACCAGATAACTTCTGCGGCATATGGGCGCTTGGCAAACCTGAGAATAGCGTTCCGGTACCTCAGTAAGGAATCGTTCAAGACTTTATACACTGTGTACGTCAGGCCCATACTGGAGTACGCAGCACCAGTTTGGAACCCACACCTTGTCAAATACGTCAAGAAATTAGAGAAAGTGCTAAGGTTTGCAACAAGACTAGTTCCAGAGCTAAGGGAATGTCCTATGAAGAAAGGTTAAGGGAAATCGGTCTGACAGCACTGGAGGACATACAAAATACTGCGTGGAATAGACAAGGTGGACAGAGACAGCATGTTCCAGAGATGGGACACAGAAACAAGGGGTCACAATTGGAAGCTGAAGACTCAGATGAGTCAAAGGGATATTAGGAACCATTTTTTCAGTCATAGAGTAGTTAGGAAGTAGAATAGTCTGGCAAGCGATGTAGTGGAGGCAGGAACTATACATAGTTTTAAGACGAGGTATGATAAAGCTCATGGAGCAGGGAGAGAGAGGATCTAGTAGCGGTCGGTGAAGAGGCGGGGCCAGGAGCCGAGTCTCGACCCATGCAACCACAATTAGGTGAGTACACACACACACACACACACACACAATGCACACACGCACACACACACACACACACACACACACACACACACACACACACACACACACACACACATACACACACACACACACGCACATATACACATACACACACACACACAGGCTCTGAGAATCGATCCCTGTAGCCACTAACAGATGAGTGCACCCTTCACCTCAATCTACTGACATTCCACACCTTGCTTACCCGAACACTACCCTCTCCACCTTAACACATACGCAAGAAAAGAGAAACCGAAACACGCTAAATAAAAATAAACTCCACAGCGTGACGTACGGAGTTAAATGGAATGAGAAAAAATGGTGCAAAGAATATACTAAACAAACTGTATCGCCGCAACCAAGGCATCATTGCTTTCACAGATACGAAACGGAGATAACGAGTGCCAAAAATTCCGATAGGTAAAAAATTTCTGAGCAATGAAGCATTAGAGAGCGAAGATTGGTATTACTTATCGGAAACCAGTGAAAATATTAGAAAATAAGAGGCATAAATGCCGACTCAAATGACTGAATATTAGGTACAATCAAAACTTGAAGGGTCAACGCAGTAGCAGTGTTCTACAACAAGCCTCCAAAGAGCAGTGATCTACAACCAGCCTCCAAGCAGTAGTGATGTACAACCACCCTCCAAACAGTAGTGATCTACAACCACCCTCCAAACAAATATGATATACAACTAGCCTTCAAAGAGCATTAATATACAACCAGCTTCCTAACAACTATGATATACAACCCACCTCCAAACAGCAGTGATATACAACCCGCCTCCAAACAGCAGTGATATGCAACCCACCTCCAAACACGCTAAAATAGGAAACGAAACAAACAAGACAATGATCGATCCTCTACCAATTGGAAACAAACATTTAGAGAACAATAACAAGGGAGAGAAATCATATATAAGGAGACTAAGCAAGAATTTGATAGGAGCCTGAAAGCAGTTACAGTGAAGAAGGTAACTGGAAGGAAATACAACGAAGACGGAATAGCTGGATGAAGAGGTGACCGAGGGAAGCACAATACATAGTTTTAAGAACAGTTATGAGGCTAAGAGGGAGTGAACCCTGTAAGACCCAGCTAGTTGAGAAGTGAGGCCGAGTACAAATAGGCCGGTACAAATAGGTGCTCATGCGGATGCACGCCTGCACGCTCGCGTGTGTGTGTGTGTGTGTGTGTGTGTGTGTGTGTGTGTGTGTGTGTGTGTGTGTGTGTGTGTGTGTGTGTGTGTGTGTGTGTGTGTGTGTGTGTGTGTGTGTTTTCGTTCTATCAAGGTATTGACTATCTCCTCTGGTGAGAAGGTTCGGCAGAATCATTGTTATTATATAATTTTACGGGCACGCTGCAAATGTCAGACAAGAAAGTGAAAGTCAGAGGTTATCTGGCAGCCAAACTGCTTTGATAAATCTCTAAAAGTTTTATGCAACAGCTAGATTTTTTGTTATTGTTAGATACATGTTTGTGAATCACCTGACTGGTGTATTATAATTTTATTTACTTATAACAAAATACAATCTAAAGAACAAAAAAAGAATAATCTTTGCAAACGTCAGGTAAAATAGATGAACCGGAGCAATTCACCCAAAAAATAAACAGCAAACGTTTCGAATTGTCTGGGACCAACTTGATATCGCAACCGAACAATGTTTTATTTATTATGACGTGACAACGGTAATTCTAACGGAAAGTCATAAGGTTCCTCTCCCAAGTGCGAGTGTCTGGTTAATTGACTCATTCTGAATAATTACTAACACTGTCAAACTTATTCTAGCTTGGCCAAAGCTTACCTAAGGAATATGAGGAAGGTAACGTGAACGGAGAGTTGGAGGGTGTAAGGGGGAAGAACTGAAGAGGTTAAGAAGCATATTTTGCGAGAAACTGTGAGAAAGGTGTGATGGACATAGGCTGCAAGGCAAACTTTTATTGGGACAGCTTATCACTTGATGGAGCTCTGCACAGAGCGGAACGATGTCCCACTAAAAATTTATTCTCCAACCTGTGTCTTTTCTTCACACAATTTCCTGTTCGCTACAACGCTGCTGCACCCTCCGTCCCACAGTCCATTGCCATCGCTGTTTACGACTAGAGCCACCGAACTGAACGCTGATTGCAAGCTGCACTGCAACGCTCTTCAGGCTTGCAATCACTTTTGATAAAACATTAGTACGAGACTTCCACTACAATCTTGTCTTTGCTCATTTAACGAAGGAATTTTTCCTCTACATCGTTGTCGTTGACGCTTCTCCCTTTCCTCACCCGTAAGAAGGGACGACATACTTGAGTAGATAGAACATTAGGGACGTAAAGTGATCTGCTGTTTCAAAACGGAGTGGAAAATCTAGTTCAGGTGCGCCGATAACGGGTATCCGACTTTGTTTACAGTGGTGGCCCATGCTAACTTTTCTATGGTGTAGAAATACACCTAGTTCGATGAATCTTATTGTAGCCAGCTGGCCCAGTGGCTCACTCGCCACAAGTTCAATCCCCGCCCGTGGTACGGTTTGTTTGCAATATTGTCATTACGATTTCGTGAATCTTGTTACTGAAGTACATGCTTTTAAATCAAGGGTATAACACGCCTTTGGTACACTATTAGATATTATTAACCACGTGTATACAGCTCTGGTATGCTCTGATCTTCGGCTTTGGTACACTAGCGGATGTTTTTAATCACGAATATACAGCTTTGGGACGCTAAATTATTTTTTTAACCCACCAGCAGTATACAACACTGGTGAGTCCGACATTTAAACAAGGATATACAACACTGTTAAATCAGTAGACGTTTAACCTGGAGTGCAAACACAGGTGCACTAATGGATGCTTAAACACGGATAAAAATACTGGTAAGCCACGGGTACACAGCAGAGTGGGCCATCTTAATATGTCAAAGTGACGTCACATTACTATGACGAACAAACACTAACAATGTGGCTTGTGTTCTCTATCAAGTCGGTGTTTATTATGATTATTTTTATGAGTAGGCTCTAAATCCAAAAGGATCATACAGCTCCTGGATAATGAGGGGTAATCAGGTTGAAGAAAGAGAGTAGCACCGGGTCTTGTTGATCAAGCTCCCTTCAACAACATCAAGGGGGCTCCCTGGCAGGGTCAAGCCAATGCTAACTAGAAGGGGTGAGGAGAAAGGGGGAAAAAAAGGGAGGAATGTTAATTGCTGTTATCGTAATCTTACGTCTCATTGGCTATCATGATCCCTTCTACGCTCGGGAACCGAGATCCTGTTGGAAGCTGTTTCATCTCGGTGGAGTTGCAAATAATGAATTTCTTCAGCGATTACCACCATGAAGAGGGAGATGGATGCAGAGTCAATGTACATTCACTCACTACGGTAAAATTACAATTTGGCTTCTCTCGTGTGTGTGTGTGTGTAGTGGAAATCAGTGAAATGCAGAGAATGCAAATGAAAATTCCAGTGTGGACAGACGGTAATCAGATTCGACCTGAGAGAGGGAAAGGTAAGTCAATCCCCTTTTTATCAAGAACCCTTCGCCAGTGTTAAGGCAATGTTCACCTTTCTTGAAGAGATGCTCAGAGTAAATTCCTTCATCATTGAAGAGATGCTCAGAGTAACTTCCTTCATCATTGAAGAGATGCACAGAGCAACTTCCTTCTTCCTTGAAGAAATGCACAGAGTCACTTCCTCCTACCTTGAAGAGACGCACAGGGTTGCGAACTCGACAATGCTGGAGACTCGATCCTTCATCCAATAAACGCGAGACATACATTATCTTGCCTCAGCCACAGTGAAAAACAGGAAAATATCAAGGCACCTCTTTCTTGCCATGAAGTATTATTAGGAATTAGTGGAAAAAAAAAAACAGAATATCAAAAGGCACTCCTTTCTGCCTTGAAGGGTTGCTAGGAGTTAGTGGAAAAACATAACAATATCGAGGCATCTCTTTCCTGCCTTGAAGGATTATTAAGAATTTCTGAAAGTAACAGTACAATATCAGGGCATTCATTTCCTATCTTGAGGGGTTACCAGGAATAATATGGTTTGTCTCGTGCACACAGCGGCCCGCAGTGAGATGCAGGGACCTGGAGAGCGCATGGTGGCAGCGGGGAGCAGCCTGAGGTTGGTGTGTACATTCAGGGACGCTTCCAACACACCTCCCTTCGTCTTCTGGTATCAGGACTCGAGGATGATCAACTACGATACTGCCAGAGGCGTCCATATAAGCTCTGACCAGGAGCACAGGTGAGGGTGTGTTTTGTGTGTGTGTCTGCGTGTGTGGGGGGGGGGTGTCTTACGTGTATATTATGAGTGTGGGTGGGTGCTTTACTTGTGTGAAGAGCCACACCTCACCACAGAGCCATACCTCACAGTCACACCCCATCACAGAGCCACACCACATCACAGAACCACATCTCACCACAGAGCCACATCTCACCACACAACCAACACCTCACCACAGAGCCGTACCTCACCACAGAGCCACACCCCACCACAGAGCCACACCACATCACAGAGCCACACCTCACCACAGAGCCACACCACATCACAGAGCCACACCTCACCACAGAGCCACACCTCACCACAGAGCCACATCTCACCACACAACCGACACCTCACCATAGAGCCAACACCTCACCACAGTCACAAATCACCACAGAGCCACACCTCACAACAGAGCCAGACCTCACCACAGATCCACACCTCACAGAGCCATATGACATCAAAGAGCCACAATTCACCACAACCACATCTCACCACACAGCTACACCTCACATCTGAGCCACACCTCACAGAGCCACGCGACATCAAAGAGCCACACCTCACCACAAAGCCACATCTCACCACACAGCCACACCTCACCACAGGCCCACACCTCACCACACAGTCAACACAGCCACACCTCACCACAAAGCCACACCTCACCACAAAGCCGCACCTCACAACAGAGCCACACCTCACAACAGAGCCAGGTCTCGCTAGAGCGCCTGTCTTGTTTGTTCTCGGTACTGACATAGTTTTGCACACGCCCAGCTGGTTATTTCCTAACGCGGTACGTGTTTCGAACAATATAAATATAAGCAGCCTTTCCGAACATTTCAAACGTGAACGTGATTTTCGAACACTCCAAAGTGAACAGGATTTTTCCGAACATTAAAACAATAACCAGCCTTTCCGAATACTAAAAAAAGCAATAACCAGCTTTTTCAAACACCAAAAAACCATAGCCAGCCTTCCCGAACATCAACAACCATAACCAACCTTTCCGAACATAAAAAAAAAACCATAACCAGCCTTTCCAAACACCAAAAAAAAGAAAAACAGCCTTTCCGAACACCAAAAAACCATAACTAGCCTTTCCGAACACCAAAAATCCATAACCAGCCTTTCCAAACATCAAAAAACCATAACCAGCCTTTCCGAACACCAAAAAACCATAACCAGCCTTTCCGAACACCAAAAAACCATAACCAGCCTTTCCGAACACCAAAAAAAACCATAACCAGCCTTTCCGAACATCAAAAAACCATAACCAGCCTTTCCAAACATCAAAAAACCATAACCAGCCTTTCCAAACATCAAAAAACCATAACCAGCCTTTCCAAACATCAAAAAACCATAACCAGCCTTTCCGAACACCAAAAAACCATAACCAGCCTTTCCGAACACCAAAAAAAAACCATAACCAGCCCTTCCGAACACCAAAAAAACCATAACCAGCCTTTCCGAACACCAAAAAACCATAACCAACCTGTTCGAACACCAAAAAACCATAACCAGCCTTTCCGAACATCAAAAAACCATAACCAGCCTTTCCGAACATCAAATAACCATAACCAGCCTTTCCGAACACTATATACACAATCACTTTTTTTCAAAACATTATAAACGTTGACAGGTTTTACCCGGTTGCTGTTCCCTTCACCCGCATATTATCACAGCTTCCAAAACACTTTGCTAACAGGTTCACACGAGCTAACAGAAGTGCGTTCATGTTTCGGTATTTCTTTTAACTGAGGTCATTTTCATGTGACCTTTTTTTTTAAATAAAAAATGTCTGGTCGAGAGAAAAAAAATCATCTTAGGAAAATCAGCTGGAGATGTTTCTGTCTTTAAAGGTGTGGCTGGTATTGTTACTGTGTAGCAGCAGGTGGTGTTGTTACTGTGTGTAGCAGCAGGTGGTGTTGTTACTTTGTGTAGCAGCAGGTGGTGTTGTTACTTTGTGTAGCAGCAGGTGGTGTTGTTACTGTGTGTAGCAGCAGGTGGTGTTGTTACTTTGTGTAGCAGCAGGTGGTGTTGTTACTGTGTGTAGCAGCAGGTGGTGTTGTTACTTTGTGTAGCAGCAGCTGGTGTTGTCACTGTGTAGCAGCAGCTGGTGTTGTTACTGTGTGTGTAGCAGCAGCTGGTATTGTTACTGTGTGTAGCAGCAGGTGTTGTTACTGTGTGTGTAGCAGCAGGTGGTGCTGTTACTGTGTGTGTAGCAGCAGGTGTTGTTGTTACTGTGTGTGTAGAAACAGCTGGTGCTGTTACTTTGTGTGCAGCAGCAGCTGGTATTGTTACTGTGTGTTTAGCAGCAGCTGGTACTGTTACTGTGTAGCAGCAGCTGGTGTTGTTACTGTGTGTGTAGCAGCAGCTGGTGTTGTTACTGTGTGTGTAGAAACAGCTGGTGCTGTTACTGTGTGTAGCAGCAGGTGGTGTTGTTACTGTGTGTAGCAGCAGGTGGTGTTGTTACTGTGTGTAGCAGCAGGTGGTGTTGTTACTGTGTGTAGCAGCAGGTGGTACTGTTACTGTGTAGCAGCAGGTGGTGTTGTTACTGTGTGTGTAGCAGCAGCTGGTGCTGTTATTGTGTGTAGCAGCAGCTGGTGCTGTTATTGTGTGTGTAGCAGCAGCTGGTACTGTTACTGTGTAGCAGCAGCTGGTGTTACTGTGTGTGTAGCAGCAGCTGGTGTTGTTACTGTGTGTGTAGTAGCAGCTGGTGTTGTTACTGTGTGTGTAGCAGCAGCTGGTGCTGTTGTGTGTGTAGCAGCAGCTGGTACTGTTACTGTGTAGCAGCAGGTGGTGTTGTTACTGTGTGTGTAGCAGCAGCTGGTGTTGTTACTGTGTGTGTAGAAACAGCTGGTGCTGTTACTTTGTGTGCAGCAGCAGCTGGTGTTGTCACTGTGTGTAGCAGCAGCTGGTGTTGTTACTGTGTGTGCCGCAGCAGCTTGTGTTGTTACTATGTGTGTAGCAACAGCTGGTGCTGTTACTTTGTGTGTAGCAGCAACTGGTGTTGTCACTGTGTGTGTAGCAGCAGCTGGTGTTGTTACTGTGTGCGTAACAGCAGCTGGTGATGTTACTGTGTGTGAATCAGCAGCTGGTGCTGTTACTGTGTGTGCATCAGCAGTTGGTGCTACTGTGTGTGTAGCAGCAGCTGGTGCTGTTACTGTGTGTGCATCAGCAGCTGGTGCTTTTAGTGTGTGTGAAGCAGCAGCTGGTGTTGTTACTGTGTAGCAGCAGCTGGTGCTGTTACTGTGTGTGCAGCAGCAGCTGGTGCTGTTACTGTGTGTGCAGCAGCAGCTGGTGCTGTTACTGTGTGTAGCAGCAGCTGGTGCTGTTACAGTGTGTGCAGTAGCAGCTGGTGCTGTTACTGTGTGTGAAGCAGCAGCTGGTGTTGTTACTGTGTAGCAGCAGCTGGTGCTGTTACTGTGTGTGCAGCAGCAGCTGGTGCTGTTACTGTGTGTGCAGCAGCAGCTGGTGCTGTTACTGTGTGTGCAGTAGCAGCTGGTGCTATTACTGTGTGTGCAGCAGCAGCTGGTGCTATTACTGTGTGTGCAGCAGCAGCTGGTGCTGTTACTGTGTGTGCAGCAGCAGCTGGTGTTGCTACTGTGTGTGCAGCAGCAGCTGGTGCTGTTACTGTGTGTGTAGCAGCAGCTGGTGCTGTTACTGTGTGTGCAGCAGCAGCTGGTGTTACTGTGTGTGCAGCAGCAGCTGGTGTTGTTATTGTGTGTGTGTAGCAGCAGCTGGTGCTGTTACTGTGTGTGTAGTAGCAGCTGGTGTTGTTACTGTGTGTGTAGCAGCAGCTGGTGTTGTTACTGTGTGTGTAGCAGCAGCTGGTGTTGTTACTGTGTGTGTAGCAGCAGCTGGTGTTGTTACTGTGTGTGTAGCAGCAGCTGGTGTTGTTACTGTGTGTGTAGCAGCAGCTGGTGTTGTTACTGTGTGTGAAGCAGCAGCTGGTGCTGTTACTGTGTGTGTAGCAGCAGCTGGTGATGTTACTCTGTGTGCAGCAGCAGCTGGTGCTGTTACTGTGTGTGCAGCAGCAGCTGGTGTTGTTACTGTGTGTGTAGCAGCAGCTGGTGATGTTAATGTGTGTGTAGCAGCAGCTTGCTGTATTTTGTGTGCAGCAGCAGCAGGTGCTGTTACTGTGTGTGTAGCAGCAGCTGGTGCTGTTACTGTGTGTGTAGCAGCAGCTGGTGCTGTTACTGTGTGTGTAGCAGCAGCTGGTGCTGTTACTGTGTGTGTAGCAGCAGCTGGTGCTGTTACTGTGTGTGTAGCAGCAGCTGGTGCTGTTACTGTGTGTGCAGCAGCAACTGGTGCTGTCACTGTGTGTGTAGCAGCAGCTGCTGTTACTATGTGTAGCAGCAGCTGGTGCTGTTACTTTGTGTGTATCAGCACCTGGTTCTGCTAATGTGGAGCAGCAGCTGGTATTGATACTATGTGAGCAGCAGCAGCTGGTGCTAGTGCAGCACCAACTACAGCCACTCAGCATCAGCTGCTGGTACTCACGTAGAAACAGCACCAGCGGTTGCTAGTGGCCTAGTATCAGCACCAACTGCTACCACTGTGTGTAGCAGCAGTTTGTGTTGCTACCTTCTTGCAAGATGCAGCTGGTGCTATCTTACATAACACAGCTGGTACTGTTAATCTCACAACCAGCAGCAGCTGGTGCTGTTACCATTTCTGAAGCTGCTTCCGCGACCACCTGATAGACCCTTACAAGTGTACCCAGTGATTTTTTTTTTTTGCTCGACCGTCCCAGTATTTTCCCTTCACCCACACAAATACCATAACAAATATTTCTTTCGTACTTTTCACAGACTCTTTAAAATCTCAAATATTCTTACCTCGGGCTTTCAGATTCAGCGGCCCGGAAAAAAGCGCAGAATGGACAAAAATTGTGCATTTCTACACAAAAAACTAGTATGCCGTTTTGCTCTACCTCTCTCTCTCTCTCTTTATATTATAATATATATATATATATATATATATATATATATATATATATATATATATATATATATATATATATATATGCAATAAAATCACAGTGAACAGGTGATATCACAATATGCAGAGGAACCACGGTGAAAAAAAAACGAAATTCCAAGCAATTTCGTGACTTCTCACATTATCAAGGAATAATATAGTTCCTTGATAATGTGAGAAGTCACGAATGCGCTTGGAATTTCGTTTTTTTTTTTCACAGTGGTTGTTCTGCATATTGTGATATCACCTATTTACTGTGATTTTATTGCATATATATATATATATATATATATATATATATATATATATATATATATATATATATATATATTATATATATATATTATATATATATATATATATATATATATATATATATATATATATATATATATATATATATTATATATATATATATATATATATATATATATATATATATTATATATATATATATATATAATATATATATATATATTATATATATATATATATATATATATATATATATATATATATATATATATATATATATATATATATATATATATATATATATATCACTAGATGTCTCCCATCTAGGCAGGATGAGATACAAAGAAAAACATTTTTTTATGTATATTAGTAATTTATGCAGGAGAAAAAGTAAAATTCACAATATCTTAGCTGGAACAATTAAGAAAATATCCATGCATTGGAGTGGAAAGTTAAGACGTTTCGATTCCGTTCTGTACCATTATTAGGTCAGTTTGGTCGAGATCTGTTGCAAAATATTTCCATATTGGAAGTTGGTAGCAGGCTGGTTAACGACAACCATCGAGGGAGGTAGTACCATTCTAGGTGAGAAATGGAAGCCTATTAAATGTTTTGCACTCTGGCAGGATTGCTAGTATATCTCATGAACAGATAAGGCAGCACATAAATCTAGCCAAAACTTTTTTACACTTCACTTTTTCTATATTCTTCAATGTTTTCCATTCCTATAATATTAATTCACAACAATTTAGGAGGCCTTCTCTTGATACCCAAGCTGCAGGGACCTTGTTCCTCGGACCCATAGCAAATACACACAATAAATTACATATACCACTGGTACATTTTAATTTATTTGCCCTGGCACTGTGTTGTGTCCAAACATATACAGTAGGATCCTGGCTGGAGTAAACTGGAGTAACACACTGAGTTGTGAACAAGGCACTTGTGGAATACTGGAAATGATATGATGATACCGTCAAGTCGTGGGTAGAAGGCACCTGTGCACTGATCAACACATTTATCAAGGAGACGTTCGGGCAAGTGTGGCCCGAAGAATTATGAACGAGGAAGCCTTTCCTGGTGATCGTTTTGGTCAGTGCGTAGGTGTATTTCACCTACGCACTTGTGGAACAAGGTGTGTGCATTGTTAGCACGATATATTGAGAATTTTTTTAATTATGCGCACCAACAGTCCTGCTGTACCCTGATACACACTAACGGTTTTCTGTACCCATGTTACACCAGCAACGTTTCTGTATCCTGACACACTAACAGCCTTCTGTACCCTGATACAAACAACCCTCCTGTACCCTGATACACACTAACAGCCTTCGTGTCGTGCCTTGCAGTACATTGACGGTGTCTTCAGTGGCTGAGGAACACGCCGGCAACTACACTTGTAGCCCCGCCAATGCTAGTCCCTCCTCCGTCCTCGTTCACGTCGTTGTTGGTAAGTTACTGCCCAATTACCTATTTTTCATCACCTATTTGTAGCTATAGGAGCACAGTAATGCTCGTGGTGTTCTGTCATCAATAATTTGTTCATCATATTTTTTTTTTAAGTTATAGCAAATCATTCTTTAAAATTATTTTATTAGTAGGAACAGAGAGGATTTTTTTTTCCTTAGTATCCATTTTTCTCCATTTTTCCTCAATTTAAAACGGCTTCTCATTGTTATCCCTGATGCAGGTACTTTAGAAATATTTATCTATTTTTTCATGGATCTTTTATGATTATTTTTTTTTCAATTTTCCTATCAAGCAGTGTGGCTATCTTCGGTATTTTCAATCTTTTCTTCTAATTCATTAACTTGCGTAGCAATTAAGAGTATTTCATAAATCGCCAGTGTAGCGTTGTGAAGTTTTTCACAACTTCGGCGGAGTGGTTTTCCGGTCACAATATTATATTAGAAATAACTCTTAAGAGCCTTTTCCCTGATATTTCCCGTATTTTGTTACATTGTATTCATGTGGCCTGATTTCTTTTTCCTTCGTCTGCAATGTATGGCATTTATCTACGTTAAATTTCATCGTCTATCTCTCGTTCCAATTGTTTTATTGTTTTTACATAAGGTCCTATTTTTTTTTTTTTTTGCATCTTCCCCAAGTCTTAGTTTATTTCTTCTGGTATAGTATTTATGTAAATTAAAATACTGTACTCACCTAGTTGTGGTTGCAGGGGTCGTGTCACCGTGTGTGTGTGTGTGTGTGTGTGTGTGTGTGTGTGTGTGTGTTTATAAGCTATAGAAAATAAATGTTTTGATTCTGGTTAGAGTAGGTTGAAGGTCACGATCAGTTTCCAGTATCAGAGGTCAAGGCCACGAACAAAGGTCACAAATCTAGGTCATAGACCAGGGTCACACAGTCCAAAGATTTTGGTCGCAAAGGTCACCCAGGCCACGGTTCTAGGTCGCAGGCTAAGGTCATCCAAGCCACAGTTTTAGGTCATAGCCCAAGGTCACACAGGTCAAAGATCTAGGTCGCAAACCTAGATCTGTGGCCACAGATCTAGGTCATAGCCGAAGGTAACAGATTACAGCAGCAATAGGTCAAGGCCAAATAATCAAGCATACAATTCAAGATCAAGAGACCAAAGTCTCAGATTACGGGTCACAGATGAAGGTCAAGATCCTAGATTAAGGCCAGAAGTCAAGGTTATATGTAAAGGTAGTTTCTCAAAGTCGTTTGTTAGGGTCATATGCCAGGGTCATATGCTAGGGTCATATGCCAGGGTCATATGTCAGGGTCATATGTCAGGGTCATATGTCAGGGTCATATGCCAGGGTCATATGTCAGGGTCATATGTCAGGGTCATATGTCAGGGTCATATGTCAGGTTTTTATTCAGTCACCGTCTCTCCTCTGTCCAACATTTTCTCCACTCATTCTCACCTTCCTCCTGCAATCTCTTTCCCACCCTTAACTTTCTCTTTTTTTGTCTCTTCGATTTTCGGGACAGTCGTGAGAGATTGAATCCTTCCCTGAATTAGTCAGCTGCCTCGCTGTAGCCTCTTATCTCCTCATACAAGTCACTTGATCCTTCGAGGGACGAGTTTCTCTTCCATGTCTCTTCCCTGGTCTCTTCTCAGAATGACTCGCCACACGCATTTCCATTTTTAATTAGCATTTCCCTTCCCTCCTCTCTTTCGTTTCTCTCTCTCTCTCTCTCAACACCATACACATTTGTCTATCTTCTACCTTTCATCTATTAGCTACCTCTTTTCCTTCATCTACCTTTTATCTAAGATAAGATTTGTTTGGATTTTTAACTCGGAGGGTTAGCCACCCAGGATAACTCAAAAAAGTCAGTGCGTCATCGAAACTGTCTAATGTCCATAGGGGCCCTTCAATCTTGTTCCCCAGGATGCGACCCATACCGGTGGGCTAACACCCAGGTACCTGCTTACTGCTGGGTGAACATGGATAGCAGGTGTAAGGAAACACGTTCAGCGTTTCTACCCATGCCGGAGATTGAATCACTGACGCTCAGTGCGTGAGGTGAGAGTGATACCAACTGAACCACAGGATCTGTGATCTATTTTTTTTTTTTACGTTTTTCTGTGAGAATTTTCTATTAAAACACTGTATCTTAAGCACCTTAATTCTTCCTACAGAGACGACGGACTCTGGGGGCCCGAATCGGCGGGGTCAGAAGGAGGTCGGAGAGGCGGAGAAGACGCCGGTGCGACAGCTTGGTGTGAAGAGTGCCTCCTCGGCCGGTCCTCGCGTCCTACCTCAGACTCTGGCACTCTTCCTGCTGGCTCTCCTCCTTATTGACGCACTCACGTTTCCCAGGGTCTTCCAGCGCAGCTTGTAAAGCTCCTGTAGCCTCTCCGACGGAAGCCTCTCCTACGGCAGCGTCTCCGACGGCAGCCTCTCCGAGGAAGGATTCTCGATAGTAGCCTCCTTGACGGCAGCCTATCGGACGGCAGCCTCTTGACAGCCTCATCCTCGAGGTGTCTTCGAAGTGCTGATGTGGTATGACAAGGCGCAAGCTTCCTGACATAGGTATACCGCTTAGCGCCACAGTCCGTGTACTGGTACACACCAAGAAAAGGGAGGGGAAGGGGAAAGCAAGAAAACATGAAAATTTACATAACCTGGCAACTTCGGTGACACAAACTGAGAGGAAAATAAATATTCTTTGGAAGTGACCTTGTTTTGGCTCCACGACACACAATAGGAGGCAGCGCAGTGAACCAAGGAAAATTGCCTATCTTTTTTTGATGTTCACTTGATCTCTAGTCAATGGCTTGTTCTTCACGAGTAATTAGGTTCTTCCGAATTTGCTGCCGCTTTTCTTGCTGGCAAAGGTACGTTAATACTCGTTCACTCGGGTATAATACTGCTCTTTACAGAGGCACGATAATATCCGTGAACATGGGATATACAGTGTTGGTGTTTTCCTGTGTTGCTCGTCATAATGAACGTGATATCAGTGTGAAATGTACATGTACAGGTGTGTGTACATTTACAGGTTTATTAATGGGAAATTTGTTGTATTCTTACGAGTGTATGATACCTTTTTTTTTTTTTACAAAAAAAGGAGTTCCTATTGTCTAGTGTGAAATATTGAACTGAGCTGGAATTTATAGTCTTAAGTACAAGAGCTTTTACATAGACCCAGCGCCTACCATAAACATTACACGATGGAACACGGACACATCTTTTCTTGTGTGTTGTTGCAAACTCCCTGTGAAGGCCAAATAATGTGGGGGGGTACAAAAAAAACAAACACTCTCCAGGGCGGAAAGAGGAAAGAAGCGAGATGATAATGACATTCTTTGCAAAGGAAAGTTATGTAATAAACATTATAGAGAAGCGTTGTGTTAATATGAGCGTGACCTGAAAAAAAAAAATGCCTTGGAGAACGGAGCGAAATAGATACTAGACCGTGATTTTGAGATGACAGACACTACAGAACTTACAGAAAGAGACAAGACTGCACTGTTTCGTTCTTCGACCGGTTTGTAGTGCGTCTCCAGACTGTGCTGATATTACAAAGTTTAAACCCAAGATTATATTGAAAGAATCAACATATATTATATATATATATATATATATATATATATATATATATATATATATATATATATATATATATATATATATATATATATAGATATATATATATATAATGAACGTTTGGTTGAATCAAATGCGAAAATTATATTTGTTATGAAAAATAGTCTGTTCCCTGATCCCTCCTATAACCCACCATAGACTTCCTCACGAAGACTGTACTGCCATGAGTGACTGTCAGAGAATAAGTACAATATGAAGTGTATGGGCTGCCACCTGTCAGGCACTCCTGTGCTATCTCCCAACCTGTCTACGTCTGTCCGTCTGTCTGTCTGTTGAGCGATGTTTGAAGAGGAAATCTTTATTCAGACATTTCACTCAGAGTTTCAACCTGACTTAATAGAATTAGACATGTGTGCAACATCTGGGTATCCTTATTTGTGGACGTTTCGCCATCCAGTGGTATAATGTGAAGACCGTAAAAGTATACTGTATACAATTCATACACTGATTTAATAGTGCAATACTGAGCGATAGGCTAAGACTTGCTGCACACTCTCTACCATACTTGGTCGAGGCTGTCTGCCAGTCAAGCCATTCTTACCTGTCTGCCTGGATCACTCCCATGAATATTTTATCGAGAGCATTTATAAAAAACGAAAAATTCAATACGTTTTAACATTATATTTTCTTTAAGGGAAAATTATGGTCTTGATAGATAATGGTGCGAGACATCGACACTGTGGTAAAGTGACAAGTATAGCTATATAGAATCCTTTACTGGCGATGTTTCGCCCACACAGGGGTTTCATCATGCCACAAACATTATAATGCCCACTGTGTGGGCGAAACATTGCAAATAAAGAATTATATATCGAGCATTTGTGTTTACCAGTGTTCTGGCCAAAATCACGGGTCGAAGAGTAACACAAAATCTGTTTTATCATTGAGCAAAACATGTGCAACACTTAGGCATCTTTGTAGTCGAAATGTTCCACCTGCATAACAGACTTTGACAGTCAAATACAGAACACTCCTATAGCGCAGGCGAAACGTTTCGACAGTAAAGATACCCAAATGTTGCACACGTTTTATCCCCATCATTAGTTTGTTGACACTGTGTATTATTTACATTTGTTTACCCCTTCGACAGAGATCTTCTCCAGCATCCCCCGGTACTGTCTCACTCACCACTGTCAAACATAGCCCTTCTTTCAAAAGAAAAACTATATATTTATACGAGGCGCTATAGGTGTTGGTTACTCAGCACAAGGAATGGTTAGAGCTCGACCCTCCGTGCTTAAAACATGCGAACATGTTTGTGGATTACGATGATGTGAGAATTACTCAATTCCATTACTCTCAAGGTATTATCACGTCTATAAATAAGATATTTGTGCATAACATGGCATTACCATCTTACTTATTAAATTATAATGAACAAAAATGTAGCGGACATATATTGAATAAATTAATGATATATAACAATGAGGCAAAAAGAATTTAGCACTGTTCTGTCAGCACTCGAAATATTTTTGAATGGAATTACAAAAGATTTTTGTAAGAAGCATTTACTTATTAAAGTTAAACTGATGAGAATCATCAATATATAAAAAAATCATGTAAGTACTAATCTCGCAGGAGATAACCAGGTTTGATCCAAGGAAGAGAAGGAAAGCTGCACTTCCTGGGATCAAGAACCCTTCCTGTCATTAGGACCTCCGAATAATCTTTTCAAAACTGACTTAATAAGAGGCACAATTCTTATAACTAAGAAAGCCGTCACGTGTGTTCTTTTAAGTTTGGAGAAATTAGCATGTTATAAACTCTTCCCCCCCTTAAGAGAGGAACCTTGATGCTAGCAAGGGAGTCTTGATTTTAGGGGCTGGGGCTACCCTGTCCTTGCTAGGATCTGACCTCACAGCCTCTTCTGAGAGAGAGAGAGAGAGAGAGAGAGAGAGAGAGAGAGAGAGAGAGAGAGAGAGAGAGAGAGAGAGAGAGAATGAGAATGAATGAATCTGTAATGAGATATGATTAAGAAACTTCAAATATGTTTATTAGTGTAAACACTAAAACCGGTTTGCCAGCAGCAACAAATTATGAACCTCTGGTGGCCAGTTCGAGAACTTCCATTGTGTTAACACTCACTTGAAAATATATTAATCACGGAGGGTTAAAAAAGGAAAAAATACTAAAAATTTCTTAACATTTCTCCACATCACCCTTTTAGTAATATTTACCTGACTGGAAAGACACCTGGTCGCTATTAGGTGACGGAAAATCGAGCCTTCACCAATCTTTGTGCTGAATAACACACGTTTGGTGTTTCTTAAAATGCATTTGCAGGAAAAAATCTTAAGTCATGATCGAGCATATTTTTATTATGGTCATGGTTTAGCGCTAAATCCGTATGGATCGTGCAGGGCCTCGGAAGCAACAGGTAAACAGGTATGGTCCTTGAATCAAGATCCCTTTTAACTGCCATCAAGTTACTCCCCTCTCTCCTGTCGCCCCTTACTAAGGAGCAGATAGGTCAAAGTGTGGTAATACAAGGACTGGGTATACCACTGTGTCTAGTGTCTACTGACGAGGCTATGCGGGTTGTGGTATTTGTCATGTTTCGTCCACTAGAGATTTGATCAGCTCATTCCCTGGTGAGCGAAACTTCGACACATTAAAACGCCATAACTCGTTTTGTGTGTCACATTTCTACAGGTTAAGGTGTGTGGGAGTAAAACGTTTCCATTAGGGGTACCTGATCTCAGTCATTCCTGTCAGCAGACCAGATCTCTCTCAGTCATTCCTGTTAGCAGATTAAGTCTCTCTCAGTCACTCCTGTCAGCAGATTAGGTCTCTCTCAGTCACTCCTGTCAGCAGATTAGGTCTTTCTCAGTCACTCCTGTCAGCAGATTAGGTCTCTCTCAGTCACTCCTGTCAGCAGACCAGGTCTCTCTCTCATCAGCAGTTACCTGACCTCTTGTGTTTAGTGTCTACAACTGAAAGCCGGAAAAAAAAAATCCAGATCTAACTGAAATAAAGGACACCAAAATCTCTCTATAGATCTGGCAGCCAGAAAAACCTTAGATCTGACAGCCAGAGGAAAAAAAGAAAAAAAGAAACTCTGTCTAGATCTGACAGACAAAGACAACAATAACAAAAACTCTTTCTAGATGTTCCAATTTATTTTTATGTTCAAAGTGTTATTATAGCCTCAAATGTTATATTAGGATGTCCTTGTCCCTGTTTTGTATGATAATATATTGGAAAATAAAACGTCAAGTGCTCACTGTGTGTTTTACTGATACTGCTGGGAAGAAAAGAGGTTGAGAGGAGGTGTGTGGGAAGAGGGAAGGTGTGTGGGGAGAGAAAAAAGGTGTGTGGGGAGAGAAAAGGTGTGTGGGGAGAGAAAAGGTGTGTGGGGAGAGAAAAGGTGTGTGGGGAGAGAAAAGGTGTGTGGGGAGAGAAAAGGTGTGTGGGGAGAGAGATGTGTGGGGAGAGAGATGTGTGGTGGAGAAAGGTAGGAAGAGGGAAGGTGTATATAAGAGGGTAGGTGTGCGGGAAGAAATGTGGCCCCTTGTCCTCACTAATCAAGTCGTGACGACCAGAACAGAGGAATGTCAACTTCAGAAAATGTCATCACAATCAACGTGCAAATCAGATTCAGTGGAGTGCGTGAAACTCACTCCAGATTACCGTCACGGAGAACTGCTTTACCCATAAGAGTAACACAGTGCCTGGAGAACACGAAGGCTGGGGCGAGTAATCAGCTTTGCTCTTATGTAGAGCGTAGCTCTAATTCCTTGGATCAAGATACCTTCACCAGCTTCAAGACCCACTCCCCCTCCATAAAAGTACACACGACAGAGGTATCCCCATACCTCATAAGCCCAGCCTCTTCAACTTCACTACACGCAAAAAGAATAGTGCAGAGTGGTCTAATTGTAAAATATTAAAAAAAATACACCACCCTAGGGCCAGTACTTTAGGACTGAATGCCAGGAAGGACAGATAAACTCACATGTACCAAAATATACACTATTATATCAGTAACAACATACATATGTACAACACAAAGCCTGACTTCACCATATTTCACATAAAAATACTCTAGTACACTGCTACTAGTTATTTAAAGTTAGGCCAAATGAAATATTATAACTGGGTCTCCTTGACCCCCCATCCTTCTGCCGGCCTTTAGCCTGCATGCAAAAATCACTATTATAGCTGTAATCTCCAAATCTTAAACAGAGCTCCACATAAATACCAGGGCCATACTAGTTTACCTGGAGTTTACCTGGAGAGAGTTTCGGGGGTCAACGCCCCCGCGGCCCGGTCTGTGACCAGGCCTCCTTGTGGATCAGCGCCTGATCAACCAGGCTGTTGCTGCTGGCTGCACGCAAACCAACGTACGAGCCACAGCCCGGCTGATCAGGAACTGACTTTAGGTGCTTGTCCTGTGCCAGCTTGAAGACTGCCAGGGGTCTGTTGGTAATCCCCCTTATGTGTGCTGGGAGGCAGTTGAACAGTCTCGGGCCCCTGACACTTATTGTATGGTCTCTTAACGTGCTAGTGACACCCCTGCTTTTCATTGGTGGGATGGTGCATCGTCTGCCAAGTCTTTTGCTTTCGTAGTGAGTGATTTTCGTGTGCAAGTTCGGTACTAGTCCCTCTAGGATTTTCCAGGTGTATATAATCATGTATCTCTCCCTCCTGCGTTCCAGGGAATACAGGTTTAGAAACCTCAAGCGCTCCCAGTAATTGAGGTGTTTTATCTCCGTTATGCGCGCCGTGAAAGTTCTCTGTACATTTTCTAGGTCGGCAATTTCACCTGCCTTGAAAGGTGCTGTTAGAGTGCAGCAATATTCCAGCCTAGTACCATAAGATTACAAACAAAATCAACAAAAAACGTCCTAGGGCCTAACCAACACTAAAACGTCGCAGCTTAACATAACTCCATGACACCTCTACAACATCACAGCAGCAACTGTAACACCGTTACTCCTTACACCTCTCTCTCAGTCGCCTGTACACTCACTGGCCGTGTATTGAACACGTCCGTTTGCGTCCACCTAATCACTGACACTATTTTTATGGCATTTCACTACACTTTTTATATTTTAAAACAATGCATTATCCTTCATAATATGCAGTAAAATAAAAATAATATGTATACATATGTGAATGTATGTTTGCGTTCATGTATTCTTAAAACCTAGGTCTTCAAAACTCTTAATCGCTGGTGGGTATTCATATTTTAATAACCCAAAAATGCATTTTTTAATACACGGGAATTAAATTTGAGATGTTGATCAAGAGAGAATTTTTAAAACAATGCTTTTGAATGAATTTCGGGAGTGGTCTATATTAAGTTTGAAGCCGATTGGATAAGGCATTCTGGCGTTATAAACAAAAAACTAAGATGGGATGAGGAAACTGTAGTTGACGGATGGCCGGCTCTAGCATCACGCCGTACAGTATTTAAGGGTTTTCTCACCTCAGTAAATTATAAAAATACTCAGCGAGTGCTGAATATTTTTTCATTTTCTTTGCGGTTGCATTAGTTATGAGGTTCTGTACAATCCTATAAGAAAAAAGATGTTTTTGTATTTTTTAAGATGGTCCAATTTGATGAAAATTCCTACGATTCAAAATTTTAAAGAAATATTATTTCGTTGACATTTTTTTTTCACACAAACTAAATTGAATAAGTATTTTCCTGGCCATGATATACATTGGACACTAAATGTTGAAGCCATTCAGAAAAAAGTTAAGCGCATGTTGTAATGATTAAATGGAAATCATTTTTTCAAAATTTCATTCACAAAATGGTCAAATTGGTACAAAATCATTTTTATATTAACTAGAATTTCACTCTCCGTCATCACTTAATTAGAAGCCGCCACATTTTGAACACTTGAAGCTACGCTGCTGAAGGTTTTGGAAGTTATCTAAGCCATTCCAGGATGCTGAGAACAGACTCAACTTTAGTCATGCTAATTGTGGATTTTGCACCAAGACAACTCGTCAACCCTCAACGCCTTGTATGTGAAGCTGTGTTTAGCTAATAAAAACATCACTGTGCTTGAGCACCTACCCTTTTCGCCAAGACCTAGCTTCATGCTACTTCTGCCTCTTCTTCCCTAAGGTTAAGGCGGTGCTCCAAGAAATCCATTTTTTGTCGGTAGATTTGAAAGCAAAAACGATTGATATCCTCAGCAGCCTTTCAGAAAATGATCTCCGGAATTGCTTTGAACGTTGACAGTATCGTCTGAGGTTGTGTGTCAACTCAGAAGGGAACTATTTTAAAGGTGTTCATTGTTGATTTTCTTAATTTGTTAAATAAAAAGAGTTACAGGCAGTTTTTTTTTTTTTTTTTTTTTTTTGTGTGTGTGTGCGACCACGTACAGCATCTGTACTATTTGCTTATGCTAATTGTTTCTAGAATTTGGTACAAGTTACATGCACAAACATTAAAAATTTGAATTCGATCTTATGAAGAATTTTCAAGTTATGTGCGAAATAAAATCGAAAAGTAGGAGGAAGAAAAAAGAAGAAAAAATCAAGCAATCGCTTTAAGATCCCCTTTGGAAATAGTAAATAATTTACTTATCAACTTTGGTAAAATAATGGCATTCATTAAATGACAATGATTTCTATTCAGCATTGTCAGTAATATGTGCTCATCCTTCTGACCATTACTCTGTGTCACGTGACTTCCCTTCTACCAGACCTAGGCCTCCGGCTGGACCGTAGGCCGGGCAGTTAACATCAGACCAGGACACGCGGCAGACGCGCTACAACAGATCATGTACATCGTGTCACTGCTGCCATAACCATCACTATAGAACCCATATTACAGCATGATGTTAATCCTGAATCAGTGGTAACAATGAATGGAAGTGTTAAAGCCCAGAGATGTGACGGATATCCTAAGAATGATATTTGACTCCAAATGTCTATGGAAAACTACGTGGTAAATCTTGCAAGCTAAAAAGGTTATCAGCATTAATACGCATCTCGTATTTGTTCGACAACAGTGGTCGTAAAACTCTGTACGAAGCAAAAGTGCGCTGTCATCTTGAGTATGCAACACTTTCTAGGGTTGTCGGCCCTTCACGTCATCTGCCACTTCTTGACAGAATTGAGAATCAGGCAAGGCTACTTCTCTCTCAACTAGACTCAGTGTCCTTGGATCTGTTATTACAGCAAATCCTTCAACTTCAGAGAGATGTGGGTGGCCTTACTGTTATATTTAAATCCAATGTTATCTAAGTACAGAGCTACCACACTCGACTCCACACAATGTCAGCGAAAAGACAACTGTGCCACAAGACGGACTGCAAATAGTACCTACAGTCTGGCTGTACCATTCTCAACATCAGCTGCTGTGATTCCTTCTTAGAATGATTGGACTTAAATGACAAGATGAAATCTTTAGGGTATAACTGGTTACTGCCTCACCATGTTCCCTAGTTTTGTTGTATAAATTGCAGTTGAATGTGTTTAATCACTTCTGGGTGTGAGGAAGATTGAAATAGCTTTATTTCGGCACCGATTTATTGGCAATACAATAGCATTTAAATCTGTCTTTTAGTTTTGTGGATTATTGTACTTGCAACGTTGAAAGATTATATATATATATATATATATATATATATATATATATATATATATATATATATATATATATATATATATATATATATATTCGTGCCGAATAGGCAGAACTTGCGATCTTGGCTTAAATAGCAACGCTCATCTTGCCATATAGGACAAGCGAAAATTTGTGTATGGAATAATTTCGCCAAAATCATTCTGAACGTAACGAAAAAAATATATTTCACTGTGTTTGTTTAGTATAAAATTACTGTAAACAAATCTAAAATATATTTAGTTGGGTTAGGTTAAAATAAATTGTTCTTGTTATAATAAGGTTAGGTAAGTTTTCTAAGATTCTTTTGGTGCAAAATTAAAAATTTTTACATCAACATTAATGAAAAAAAATATCTTTAAACGTATAAGAGAAAATTTTAGAAAGGACTTAATTTTAAAAGAGTTCTTGCTCATTGACCAGTTTTACATATTCGGCACGACATATATACATACATATGAAAACTGCTCCAAGGCTATGGATATTTATAGCCACTTGATAGATTATGTTATAGAAAGATTTAAGATGAGCTGAGGTAGGCAACAGCTACTAGCTTATTCAGTAAGGTAGTATATTGTGCGAGAGAGAGAGAGAGAGAGAGAGAGAGAGAGAGAGAGAGAGAGAGCGTACGAAGAAACAGGAAACTCAATAACTGGAGTGAAACATGATAACCATCATCCATATTCCATGTTCGATATAAAACAGCAGTCTGCATGCCAGGTGTTGCCAGTCTCAGGGTACAACCCAAATACTTCTGGCAAGGAACCTAAACGCCACTCGTGAAAACAATTGTGAGAACAGAGAAACGCAGAGCCTTTGGTCAACAGTTACCTTTGATGTCATGGACGGAAGGACTGAAGAAAGCCGAGGGACCCAAGAAGAAAGGGAGGGATCTAGGAGGCGGGGAAAGATGGCAGGGAGAGACAGGGAGAATTGTAGAAACGTGCATCGCTGGTTTCCGTGAACACGTCTGTGATATTGACATACAGATCACTAGTCAGGATTTCAATGTTACAGCGCAGTATTATAAAGCGACTCGCCGTCTCTCTCTCTTTTCAGTCTCTGGCGTTGTCTGTTTTTAACTCTCCACTATACTTTTATATCCGCGTATGTGTGTGTGTGTAATGAAGCAAGTTTATTTTTTTCTCTGAAGATGAGGGTCCCCAAAGCAGTTCTAGTATCTTACACACACACACAAACACATATATATATATATATATATATATATATGTGTGTGTGTGTGTGTGTGTGTGTGTGTGTGTGTGTGTGTGTGTGTGTGTGTGTGTGTGTGTGTGTGTGTGTGTGTATGTCGTGCCGAATATGTAAAACTGGTTAATTAGCAAAAACTCATTTAAAATTAAGTCCTTTCTAAACATTTCTCTTGCACGTTTAAATATATATTTTTTTCATTAATGTTGATGTAAAAAATTATAATTTTGCACCAAAAGAATCTTAGAAAACTTACCTAACCTTATTATAACAATAATAATTTAGTTTAGCCTAATCCAACTAAATATATTTTAGATACGTTTACAATAATTTAATACTAAACAAACACAACGAAATATACTTTTTATGTTAGGTTCAGAATGATTTTGGCGAAATTATTACATACACAAATTTTCACTTGTCCTATATGGCAAGATGAGCGTTGATATTTAAGCCAAGATCGCAAATTCTGCCTATTAGGCACGACATATATATATATATATATATATATATATATATATATATATATATATATATATATATATATATATATATATATATATATATATATATATATATATTTATTTTTTATTATCACACTGGCCGATTCCCACCAAGGCAGGGTGGCCCGAAAAAGAAAAACTTTCACCATCATTCACTCCATCACTGTCTTGCCAGAAGGGTGCTTTACACTACAGTTTTTAAACTGCAACATTAACACCCCTCCTTCAGAGTGCAGGCACTGTACTTCCCATCTCCAGGACTCAAGTCCGGCCTGCCGGTTTCCCTGAACCCCTTCATAAATGTTACTTTGCTCACACTCCAACAGCACGTCAAGTATTAAAAACCATTTGTCTCCATTCACTCCTATCAAACACGCTCACGCATGCCTGATGGAAGTCCAAGCCCCTCCCACACAAAACCTCCTTTACCCCCTCCCTCCAACCTTTCCTAGGCCGACCCCTACCCCGCCTTCCTTCCACTACAGACTGATACACTCTTGAAGTTATTCTATTTCGCTCCATTCTCTCTACATGTCCGAACCACCTCAACAACCCTTCCTCAGCCCTCTGGACAACAGTTTTGGTAATCCCGCACCTCCTCCTAACTTCCAAACTACGAATTCTCTGCATTATATTCACACCACACATTGCTCTCAGACAAGACATCTCCACTGCCTCCAGCCTTCTCCTCGCTGCAACATTCATCACCCATGCTTCACACCCATATAAGAGTGTTGGTAAAACTATACTTTCATACATTCCCCTCTTTGCCTCCAACGACAAGGTTTTTTGTCTCCACAGACTCCTAAGTGCACCACTCACCCTTTTCCCCTCATCAATTCTATGATTCACCTCATCTTTCACAGACCCATCCGCTGACACGTCCACTCCCAAATATCTGAATACATTCACCTCCTCCATACTCTCTCCCTCCAATCTGATATTCAATCTTTCATCACCTAATCTTTTTGTTATCCTCATAACCTTACTCTTTCCTGTATTCACTTTAAATTTTCTTCTTTTGCACACCCTACCAAATTCATCCACCAATCTCTGCAACTTCTCTTCAGAATCTCCCAAGAGCACAGTGTCATCAGCAAAGAGCAACTGTGACAACTCCCACTTTATGTGTGATTCTTTATCTTTTAACTCCACGCCTCTTGCCAAGACCCTCGCATTTACTTCTCTTACAGCCCCATCTATAAATATATTAAACAACCACGGTGACATCACACATCCTTGTCTAAGGCCTACTTTTACTGGGAAATAATTTCCCTCTTTCCTACATACTTTAACTTGAGCCTCACTATCCTCGTAAAAGCTCTTCACTGCTGTCAGTTACCTACCTCCTACACCATACACCTGCAACATCTGCCACATTGCCCCCCTATCCACCCTGTCATACGCCTTTTCCTTATCTAAATACTGTTCACTTATATGTTTCACTGTAAACACCTGATTAACACACCCCCTACCTTTCCTAAAGCCTCCTTGTTCATCTGCTATCTTATTCTCCGTCTTACAATTAATTCTTTCAATAATAACTCTACCATACACTTTGCCAGGTATACTCAACAGACTTATCCCCCTATAATTTTTGCACTCTCTTTTATCCCCTTTGCCTTTATACAAAGGAACTATGCATGCTCTCTGCCAATCCCTGGGAACCTTACCCTCTTCCATACATTTATTAAATAATTACACCAACCACTCCAAAACTATATCCCCACCTGTTTTAACATTTCTATCTTTATCCCATCAATCCTGGCTGCCTTACCCCCTTTCATTTTACCTACTGCCTCACGAACTTCCCCCACACTCACAACCGGCTCTTCCTCACTCCTACAAGATGTTGTTCCTCCTTGCCCTATACACGAAATCACAGCTCCCCTATCTTCATCAACATTTAACATTTCCTCAAAATATTCCCTCCATCTTCCCAATACCTCTAACTCCATTTAATAGCTCTCCTCCTCTCCTATTTTTAACTGACAAATCCATTTTTTCTCTAGGCTTTCTTAACTTGTTAATCTCACTCCAAAACTTTTTCTTATATATATATATATATATATTTAAATATATATATATATATATATATATATATATATATATATATATATATATATATATATATATATATGTTTTGGTAATCCCCACCTCCTCAAATTTCCCAAAAAAATTCTCCATTATTTTCCCACCACATTGCCCCCCAGACTGCACCCCCCTGCCCCCAGCCTTCCCCTCCTGCACATTCATCCCACGTTTCCCCCCAATAAAAGAGCGTTGGTAAACTATCTTTTCCATTCCCCTTTTGCCTCCAGGACAAAGTTCTTTGTCCCCACAGACTCCTAATGCCCACTCCTCTTTCCCCCCTCATCAATTCTATGATTCCCCTCATCTTTCAAGCCCCACCCCTGCCGCCCACTCCCAAATATCTGAATCGTTATTCCCCCCTCCCCCCCCCCAATCTGATTTCAATCCATCACCTAATCTTTTTTATCCTCAAACCCATTTTTCCCTGTATTCCCCTTTTAAATTTTTCTTTTTTTGCCCCCTAAAATTCATCCCCTCTTCTTTTTTTAAAATCCCCCAAAGACAGTGTCATCAGAAAAAGAAAGCTGACAACCCCCCTTTTGTGTGTGATTCTTTTTTTTTTTTAACCCCCCCCGAAGCCCTCGCATTTACTTCTCTTACACCCCATCTATAAATATATTAAAAAACCCCGGTGACATCCATTTTTCAAAAGGCCTACTTTTACGGGGAAAAAATTTCCCCTTTTTCCTCTTCAACGGCCTCATTTCCCTCAAAAAACTCTTCCGCCAGAAATACCTCCTCCCAACCTTGCAACACAACATTGCCCCTATCCCCCCCTTCTCCCCTTTTCCCAAAACCCTAAAAAACAAAAAATCTTTGCCTTATCTAAATCTTTCCTTATGTTTCCTGTAAAAATGGTCACACCCCACCTTTCCCAAACCTCCTTGTTCATCTGTATCCCACTCCGTCTTACTCTTAATTCTTTAATTATAACCTCCATACACTTTAGGTACACTCCCGACATCCCCTTTTTTGCCTCTTTTTTCCCCCTTTTCCTTTATACAAAGAACTTGCACTCCTGCACCCAATCCTTCCCCCTTCCCCATTTATTAAATAATTTAACCCCTCCAAAAATATATCCCCACCTGCTTTTAACATTTCTATCTTTATCCCATCAATCCCCCTGCCTTACCCCCCTTTTATTTTTTCTCCCGACTTCCCCCACACCCCTTTTTTTCCCCACTCCCCAAGATGTTTTCCTCCTTCCCCTTTCCAAAAAATCCAGCCCCCTATCTTCATCAACATTTAACAATTCCTAAAAAATTTCCTCCATCTTCCCAATACCTCAAATCTCCCTTTAATAACTCTCCCCCTTTTTTTTAAAATCATTTTTCTCTAGGCTTTTTTAAATTGGTAATCTCTAAAAATTTTTCTTATTTTCAAAAATTTGTTATAACATCTCCCCACCCCTCATTTGCTCTCTTTTTTCTTCTTCACCACTCTCTTAACCTCTCTCTTTTTTCCCTATCTCTTCCTCCTTGCATCCTTCTTTTTAAAAAATTCTCTTTTTTTTCTCCTTTTTCTTTTTTCATCATTCCCCCAAGCTCCTCTTCCCTCCTGCACCCACTTTCCTGTAACCAAACTTCTTGAATCTAACCTACATTTTTTAAACCTACCCCCTACTCTTCGACCCCTTCCTTGCTCTCATTGATCTATCCCCAATAGCTGATATCTTACCTAACTGCCTCCTCTCTTGTTTTAAAACCCTTTCCCTCT
>NC_091323.1:21075501-21080501 GCF_038502225.1 Cherax quadricarinatus
TTGGCAGAAAACACCTTTTAACAAGTTTTTCGGAGAAGGGGGGATCTGAGAGAAAACCCCTCGTTCCCTCTCACACTACTAATACTATACTATTACTATACCCTGCCCCTCTCCTTCCGACAGTTTTAAGTCTCCGCACTGTCGCTTGACTTCATATAGTTCCTGACAGGGAACGGGAACTTCCCAGGCCGAGGGACGACAACCCAAATTTACGATTTGGGGATGGACTGATTAACGTCTTCCACCTTTTCGCCCCGCCTATTTTCTGTTTTCGACGAAAAGCCCTGTAGGGAAACGTTTCGAAAAAGTTGTTAACGGGCATATGTTTTTCCCCAACAACCTTGGTAATTCCATTTTGATGTTCAAGGCTTACATTATTTGGTGTATCTTTTCATTCAGATATTTATATTTTTGAATACTCGGGGAAAAAAAGGAGGAAAATTAAATTTTAACTGTAAGGGCAAACAAGTTAACACGCCAAATTTGTTTTTAAGGGAGGTCTGTTGATGGGAGTCGCCAACGAGGGTAATGTGAGCGTCCGACGGTCCTCTGTTAATTCCTTCACGTTGCGATGACAAATACGATTAACGGTGTCGGGGCGTCTGCTGTGAAGCGTCGCTAATCCTGTTACATGAAGTGAAACGTTTAGGGGGGTTCTGCCCCCGGATTGTGCTGTTGTCAGAGTGGGTTTCATGTAAGCCGCAGGGACTTTGTTGTGCAGGGGCCGTCTACTGGTGCTGTCAGTAACCGACAGTGACCCGGTTACTGCTTGTCGATAGCAAGAAGTAAATGTTCCACGTCATTAGAATAATAAATGTTTTTTTCCCGTATAAGCATTTTAGATTTTAATGGGTCTTTACAAATGCTTTGAGCCCCGGGGAGAAAATGAAGCGCATCTGTCTGGCGCCCCGAGACGGAGGATCGTCCAGAATTCCCTGAATGACCCACATGGGTTTAGCTTTTAACATGAATGATTTAACCCCACTTAATAAATGCTTTGAAAAATTAAGGGGTTACCCTTAATGATCCTGGTCAAAATGTGACATGATGAGACTATTTAAACATTATGTAGCATTATTACAACATAAGTTCTTTAGTTGAAAGAGAATTCTGTTTTTTTTTTGTTTTTTTTTTTTAATCTTACTTGTAAAACAGGGATATTATGTTTCATGCATTACTCAGCTCTTCATTGATACGTACTGTATAACTCTTATGAAAATAATTCTGAATATAATGAAATATAGAATAAGATATAATTACATGGTCGTTAGCTTTTCTCTACGTGCAGGTTATTTGTGTATTGTTCCAGTCACAATGTTATGCTTTATTTATTCTTTAGAATAAGTTAGCTACAAAAATCTTTACAAACAGTAAGTATGTTTATTTAGCTATAACCAACTGAGACATGTATAGTACAGTAACACACAACATGGTATTCTGCGTGGATATGTGTAATGTATGTTTGCACTGTTCTGTATGTTATGAAATAAAATATGTAATGATATATTGATACTGTTATTAACTATGGTTTGAAAATCCTATTATGTATTAAGCACAGCTACAGTCCGGGCTTTTATAGTACACCTCTGTACCGATCACGGCTACGATCCTCAACTCCGGGTTTAATCTGAGAGTAAAACTACAATTTCCCCACGTTTTTTTTTTTTAGTGTACTAAATTACAAGGGGACAACAACACATTTCGAGGGGAAGAGAAAAAATTATAGGATAGTCCCTCTTCTGACATTGGTGTTTGTAGCTCACTTCGAATTACAGATAATCCTTATTAAAGCAGACCCGTTATAACCCCTGAATTTTTTTTTCGAAAGACAAGGTTCTCTAGAAACGTTCCCCTTCAGACGTAACCCCGAGTTTTTACTTCTGAAAAATAATTTTTACAGTCTCTTTCTCTGACCTGAGAAATGTAGGCATGATCTTTTATTATATTCCATTATAACTTATATTATGGCAATGTTGTGCACTGCATTTGTTAGGCTTTCACACAAATGTACCTCTTCAAGCTGCAGGTTTCACAGCGACATTTTGGACTGGATGTTATTTCTCATTGCCGATAAGTATGAAACCAAAGACACAGGTTGCAGAACAAGCCTTTGAAGGAGAATGTATCACTGTGTGTGGAGCTTCATCAGGTCATGACGGAATAGAGCGAAACGTTGTCCGATAAAGCTTGTTCTAAAGCTTGTGTTTATCTTCGGATGAATGAATGTCAACACTCAGCAAGTCTCAAAGTTCGAGCAAAATACCTGAATATTCTTGGCCTCTTCCTAGCACAAAAAGGTATGCTTAGATTGTGCACAATTCTTGGTTTTATCCATAACGAAAAATGTACGTTTTGCTTATGTAATGAATGCCAATAGGTTCTTCCTAAAACAGAAAGAAATGCAGGAAATGCACGAAGGCTACACTGGAAATGCCACATGGGAAAACGGATGACACTCGGACAAATAGAGAGGTATCTGAAAACTTGCATTGCATCAGGTATCTCACCTGAAGAGTACACTGACAAATATTAATGATGTACGGGGCAATTTCAGCAATTGAAGACTACAAACAGAATTTTAGAGATGTTCACAGTTTATTAAAAAAACTGAATTAAGATTACGAAGAAAATCTGCCTTACATCAATGAAAGCAGGATAGAAGCCGGGGAAAATATATATATGAAGGTCTTGCATGTTCGACAGTGTTTACATGAAGGAAGATTTATTACAGGAGTGTAGGCAGTAGATCAAGGGAATTAGTGAAGAAGATGAAGAGGACGAGAGAGGTGGAGAGGAAGTGAAGTATGGGGGAGGGGGATGTAGGTCTGCTCTAGGAAAGGGGGAAGGAGCCACTGTACATCTCTAGAGGTGTGTATTTCAGTATATATATAATCAAATATATATATATATATATATATATAATATATATATATATATATATATATATATATATATATATATATATATATATATATATATATATTAGGTGAATCATAGAATTGATGAGGGAGGAAAAAGGTGAGTGGTACACTTAGAAGTCTTTGGAGACAAGAAACTTGGTTCATAGAAGCAAAGAGGGGAATGTATGAGAGTTTAGTTACACCAACAATTTTATATAGGTGGGAAGCATGGGTGGTGAATGTTACAAGGAGAAGGCGGGAGGCAGGAGATGTCATGTCTGGGGAGCAATGTGTGGGGGAATATAATGCAGAGAATTCGTAATCTGGAAATTAGGAGGAGGTGTGGGATTACCAAAACTATTATCCAGAGGGCTGAGGAGGGTTGTTGAGTTGGTTGGGACATGTAGAAAAGGGGGAACGAAACAGAATGACTTCGAGAGTATACAAATCTGTAGTTGAGGGAAGGTGATAGGGGCCTGGCCTAGGAAGGGTTTGGGGACGGAGGGGTAAAGGAGTTTTTGGTGCGAGGGGCTTGAACTGCCAGCAAGCATGGGGAGCGTGTTAGATAGGAGAGAATAGTAGACAAATGGTTTTGGGACTTGACCTGCTGTTGGAGTGGAGCAAGGTAAATTTATGAAGGATTCAAAAAAACCGGCAGGCCGAACTTGAACTGAGAGGGGAAGAAGTTACCTGGAGTTACCTGAGAGTTTCGGGGTCAACGTCGCGGCCGGCGGAAGCCTGCATTCAAAGGAGGAGGGAATGTGCAGTTTTATAACTGAAGTGTAAGGCGCTGATGGAGTGAATGATGAAGGTTTTCTGGGCCACCTGCCTTGGTGGGAGAGGTGATTATATATATATATATATATATATATATATATATATATATATATATATATATATATATTATATTTTATTATATAATGTCAAAGTTGAATAGGCAGAACTTATGATCTTGGCTTAAATAGCAACGCTCATCTTGCCATATGGGACAAAATGAAAATTTGTGTATGTAATTTTGCCAAAATCATTCTGAACCCCAACGAAAAAAATATATTTCGTTGAGTTTGTTTAATATTAAATTACTGTAAATATATCTAAAATATATTTAGTTTAATTAGGCTAAAATAAATTATGCGTGTTATAATAAGGTCAGGTAATTTTTGTAAGATTCTTTGGTGCAAAATTAAAAATTTTTTACATCAACATTAATGAATAAAATATATCTTTAAACGTACAAGAGAAAATTTTAGAAAGGACATAATTTTAAACGAGTTTTTGCTAATTGACCAGTTTTAATATTCGAAAGACATATATATACACACATTATATATATATATATATATATATATATATATATATATATATATATATATATATATATATATATATAAAGGGAGGTACCACTTAGAACTTTACTGGGGCCCCTCAACCTCAGATAAGACAAAAACGTACCTCGGGGAAAAACCTGGTTTCGCCCCGGAGCTGTTTGAATATTTTCTTCACCTACCACCCCCAGTAATTTATATTATATATGTCCTTAATAGACAAACATGGGTACATTAATACAATATATCAAAGGTTATGAATCTCCTCCAGCTCCTCTGAAGCCTGACACGAGCCCAGTATGCAGCATGCGTTTTCCCTCTGGATGGCCACGCTGAGGCGCTGGAACTGAAAGTGGCTGCCATTGGGTCCCTGGTGGTGTGGATGAGTCTGGGACCCAGTTCTTTAAGGAAACGTGTGGCATTTTTTCCTCATGATCTCAAGGTCTCTGACCCCACTGAGACATATTGATACTGTTGGCTTACGTCCCTGTACTTGCTGATCTTGTACTCCTCCCTGTGGTCAGCAGCTCCTCCCTGTCGCCCGACACTGTGATGGATATAGGTGTCAGCCAGTGTGAACACACAGGTATAGTCCCATGCTAAGGACTTGCCATTCTTCCAAGGATAGATGGTGATCCCGTCTGGGCGGTTTGCTGGGTTGTGGGTATTGTTGGCTGCTGGAGATCGGGGCTCCCTCTCGGCTGGGCATTCAGCTGTAGCAAGGGTTCTCTTTATGATGTCGTTGACCTCACTGTGTCTTCAGCCAGCCCTTTGG
>NC_091323.1:21095501-21120501 GCF_038502225.1 Cherax quadricarinatus
AAGCTAGGGATCCTTAACCTTGTCAAACCCTTTGTAAAAAGAGAAAGAGAAAGAGAGAGAGAGAGAGAGAGAGAGAGAGAGAGAGAGAGAGAGAGAGAGAGAAAGAGAGAAAGAGAGAGAGAGAGAGAGAGAGAGAGAGAGAGAGAGAGAGAGAGAGAGAGAGAGGAGGGTGTTGGAGATAGAGGGTATGGGGGGTGGGCAGAGAGACGATGGTAGAGTGGAGTGTACTCACTACTCAAGAGCAGCCTCCGTGACTTATCCAAGAGTAGCGTACTCTGAAGTCCGGATAAAAGCGGTGAACGGCTTCTGATACAGTCGACCACCTGAAGAGGGTGAGGGTGCACTACAAGTGGTGACAGTGGTAGTCGGGGTAAGGGTTGTGGTGACCGAGGGTGGTGAGGATGTGGTAGTAAAGGTAGTGGTGATGGTAGGGATTGTTGTGACTGAGGGTGGTAGTTGTGGTGGTGGGGAGGGTGGGTGCAAGTGGTGGTGGTGAAAGTTTTTGTGGTTGTTGTAGCAGCAACGGTAAAGGGGTGGTGGAATGTTGAACTTGAGTAGGTGGTGAGAGAAGCAGAGACAAAAGAAAAGGTAGGGCAGGATAAGTAATGGGAAGTTGAGAGAATGCTTATAGGGTGAGCAGGAAGGTTGTAGTAGTAGTAGTAGTAGTAGTAGTAGTAGTAGTAGTAGTAGTAGTAGTAGTAGTAGTAGTAGTAGTAGTAGTAGTAGTAAAGGGTTGTAGCACCTTCAAGGACAACACATTTTTAAGGACAGAGCCTAGTGAAAATAAATCAGGGTTTGATAGTTCTAGGTAATTAAATACAACCTTTTTTTTTGCACTAATAACATGTGTGTGACCTTAAGACAATTATTAAAATTTTGTTTTTGTGTACCTAAAGTTTCAAACAAATTTACTTGTTGAAAATGCCAACTTTTCGTGAACATTGTTACCCATGTGAAGTGTATCTCTGAAGACATTACTCGAGCACACACGAACTGTCCACTCGGAGACGAAACACACGAGTCACTTTATATCTCTATGATGTCTCTCTCTGGAGAAAAGTAAAGAAAGATGGGTAGAGAATGAAGTGGAGAAATGGCAACTTTATCAACTTTCTAACAAATGTTAAGTTTAAATAAAAAAAAGAGGTGCTGGTGGATCAAGCTGACTCCTCACTCCAAGACACGAGACTAGTTCAACACTTCTTGAAGAATCAAGGAAATCATAAGAACGAAAACTTTGAGACTTCTCCAGTATACGAGCAGCATTTCATCGCAAGTGAAGAAATTCTGGAGTCAAGTCACGAACTAGCTTTCCAATACCTTCTCTATCTTATTTTTTTTATCCTTCTCTCTGTCTGTCTCTCTCTCTCTCTCTCTCTCTCTCTCTTTATTTCCAGTTTCTAAATTACATGCGTTTCGGTCGCTGAACTATGACAAGAATGAACACTGCAGCAGGCCTACTGGCCCACACTAGTCCAGTCCTTCGAGAAATTTATCCCCATTTTCCATCAGCCTAGCTCCCTCTACCCCAGTTAATTCAAAATGAATTATTACAGAGTGCAGCAGAAAGTTTCTAAGGCAGTTAAATATCATCGTTTAATATTTTAGTCCAAATAAGACGAGGCATAAACAAATTATCGAATAAAAATTAATATCCCAATTTCAATGAAGAGAGCAAATGGATACCAACGCAGGCTAAACCAATTCCAGCTATCCATTAAGAAACATCAGGTTTTAGAGTTTCAAGTCAATCAGAAGAGGCATTATCTAGTGACAGACGCCAGTATCGCAAAATAAACCAGTACTAAGGTTGAAGGCACTTAGATGTAGTATTCTCAAGTTATCGGCCTCCAAGGCTTGAAGCCGATTGAATGACATTGACATCAATTATCTCAAGACAATAATGTTGGCAGAATTATGTTAGGTAAAAGGACACATGCAACTAATGCGATATTTTATTGTGGCGACGTTTCGTTCTCCAGGAGCTTTGTCAAGCTGTTAGAAACAATACAAGGGCACAAGTAGGGGGGTGTTCCTGGATTGTTTGTTTCGGCTTGATAAAGGTCTTGAAGAGCGAAACGTTGCCACAATAAAACGTCGCATTAGCAGTCCATGTGTCCTTAAACTTAACATACCTCATGATATTTTAGTCAATAAAATTGGTAAACAGCCCTTTACGCTATCCAAAATTAATCCGAATCTTTTTCTGAGAAAGATACACGAACGTTAGGTTTGATACCGATCATAATCCATAAATTCTAAGTTCCTTAACGTTAGCCTAAAATTAAATATTTTTTACAAGATGTAAATGTTGGCTCAGTTGTCGCGTAAAATGCCATGCCATTTTAAAAATAAAACTGAGAGATTGGCACCTATGCCCTTTAAAAATAATCATAATCATCTTGTATGTAGGAGACGCCATTGTTCAGTTTAAAGACGATAATTATTGTTATTATAATAACAAATTGAAGACGATAAGACAAGTAATTCTCATTTTGTTGGACGGAAAACACATCCGGGAAGCGTCGGTAGTTTCAAACCGATCGGACGAGACTTTCAAGTTATAAATGAAAATCTCGGGAGGGTAAGATAAAAAAAAAAAAAAACAGTAAAATTAGGCAACCACTTAAGATATCTCTGAAGAGGCGCCTTAATTATTATAATCAAGTTTTTACAACTTTTGTTCAATCACTTTCTCAGATTTATCTCTCTATCTTCATCTTTCCTTCTTTAGTTAGGATCTTTCTATCGGTTCTTTCGCTTCTTGACTTGAAACTATTGCATTAACTCTGAGAATCAATCACACTTATCTCGCGTAACTGAGTTTCACCTCCAAGTAACCCAATTTTTACTTGCCTTTTAATGTGTCTTTTGCTCTACAGTGGTATTCATTTCCCTTTATATTAACGTTTATTCTCCTACTAGTACTTACTTTCATTTCTATTAATGTTTATTTTTTTCCATATTAGAAATTCCTCTTCCCAAGAAAATATTGCACTGTGATTAGAATTCATGCATTCGGTCATTTATTAATTCTGTCCGTCTCTGTCTCTCTGTCTCTCTCTGTGGCTGTCTCTCTCTGTGGCTGTCTCTCTCTGTGGCTGCCTCTCTCTGTGGCTGCCTCTCTCTCTGTGGCTGCCTCTCTCTCTGTGGCTGCCTCTCTCTCTGTGGCTGCCTCTCTCTCTGTGGCTCTCTCTCTCACTCTGTGGCTCTCTCTCTCTCTGTGGCTCTCTCACTCTCTCTGTGGCTCTCTCTCTCTCTCTGGCTCTCTCTCTGTCTCTGTGGCTCTCTCTCTGTCTCTGTGGCTCTCTCTCTCTGTGGCTCTCTCTCTCTCTCTGTGGCGCTCTCTCTCTCTCTCTCTCTGTGGCTCTCTCTCTCTGTGGCTCTCTCTCTCTGTGGCTCTCTCTCTCTCTGTGGCTGTCTCTCTCTGTGGCTGTCTCTCTGTGGTTGTCTCTCTCTCTGTGGCTCTCTCTCTGTGGCTGTCTCTCTCTCTGTGGCTGCCTCTCTCTCTCTGTGGCTGTCTCTCTGTGACTGTCTCTCTCTCTGTGACTGTCTCTCTATGTCTCTAAAATATATCTCCTCCAGATTATTACACGACATCCTTGACATTCTCCTCTTCTTCAGTACTGTCTACCTATAGACCTAAGGCCTTTTACCTCTTAATAGATTTTCATATGGAGAATGTTTCCTTTTCTTATCAGAAAGAAAACATTTCATTGTTACTGATAGGAGCACACAGTTCAACGTAGGCACTGTGGTGCCTACGTTGAACTGTGTGCTCCTATCAGCAACAACCTGGGTGATCAGGTTGTCAACCAGGAGGCCTAGTGAAGGATCAAGCCGCAGGAGCGATAAACCCTTGACGAAAACTATGCACAAACGATTACTACTACTACTACCCTATTTATATTACGACGTTCAGCCTCTTATGCTTCAATTGCTGAAGTTGTTGCTGCTACTATTCTACCTATAATAGTTCCCCTGCTTCAACTGCTGAAGCTATTGCTATTACTGTTCCTGCTTGTGCTCCAGCTACTAACATTACGGTTCCTGTTCCTATTCCCTCCAGGTAGCCTCTACCTGCTCACCACACTGACCGCTACACTATTTGATGTCCACTCGGGCGCAAAACCTGATTTGCTTCTGTTCACCACAAAGGGAATGGCAAGCCATCTACGTGCAGTAGTGTGAGTGAGATGTTCAACTGGATACCAGATAATGGGATGCCTGGGTTACGCAGCCGCAGACCTGACGTGTGTATGAGTTTTCAAATTACATTTTTTCCATCTTGTCACTCAAAATGTAAAATCGGAACACCAAATACCAGCTAATAACGTCAAGGGCTATCCAGTGACTCCAGATCACACCCGGTGGCATGAAATATCAGTAACATCAGTAACACTCAATGACACTTTTCAAATGAGACACTTGTCCAGTATTTGGGTGAATCTTTATTGAGGAAACGCTTCGCCAGCCAGTGACTTCTTCAGTAAAGATTCCCAAATGCTTCACAAGTGTCTCATTCTTCAACTTGTCGGTTTTCTAAACCATTTACATCACAATAACACTTAAATGTCAGTGACACCTGATGCCATTCAATTATGATACGAAACACCAATCAATAATATTAATGCATCTGACTGCCCCCGAGTCAACATCATAATGTTACAGATCAGCTGTAACTCCTGGAGCTAAGTTCCGCACTGCCATCGCTTGCTCAGAAAATACACGATGTGGAGCAAGTTATTGAGGCAGCGTTTCACTCTGTGTAGAGTTTTGTGAACCCATGGCTTGATTAAGCTGTACACTGAGCGAAACGTTCCAATAAAAGAAACATTCGAGTTATAAATGCAGAAAGAATATCCAAAATTTTGCTTATCCGAGCATGGCATTGTTCCCTTTATAATAGATAATCAAGTTTCCTCTGTAATAATAACTCGTTATCAACACCATAAGCAAATGTTGCTGAAAGTCTAAAGTGAAAACCTTGTAGTTACAGTTTGTTCTCTAACGTGAGGCGTTTGCTCATCCCTCACTCTTGATTTTTCCAGGCCACATATATTTTCGCAGCGGAATACAGGAGGAGGAGGAGGAGGAGGAGGGGATTAATGAAATATAGGCAAGAGAAATTGATGGCATTCACACATTTGTTTCAAGCCTCACGAAACTTGAGACGCCTGGAATGTGATCCATGAACGAAGAATCAACACAGTGATCGCTGGAAGAGTAGCGTGCGAGCGTCCACACGCCTTACCACAGCATGAATCCGGTTTAGGGATAAAATAAAAGGGAAAGGATAGCATTAATTTGCCCGAGGCATTATATTAGGACCACTCACGAGTGAGAGACGACGGGATTACTTGGACGGTTCAGTGACAGCCAGGATTTTGAGGAAGGCAGGGAGGGGCAGGCATCTTTTTGGGGACGGGGAATACGCAGGAAAAGGCATAGGAGGACAGGCAGTGTTTGGAAGAGGACTGAGCAGTGTTTTGAGGGAGGAATATGTGAATAGAAAGTTGTTGAGGAAGGGACGAATGGGCACGAGTAAATAGACATAAGTGAACAGACTGGGTTTTGAGGAACACGAAGCAGAAAATCCCGAATGAAAAAGAAAGGTATGGATGAATAAGAACAAGCAGGAGTAGGAGGAAGAGGAACAGTCAGGGTTTTTGAAGAAGGGATGAGGGAAGAGACAATGGTTTTCTAGTTTCATCGAGAGGTATTAAAAAAGCGTGGAAGAACTTGGACGTACATAACCCAGAATGTTTTAGATATGGAAAAAAAACGGATGCAGGGAAGACTAGAGAGAGAGAGAGAGAGAGAGAGAGAGAGAGAGAGAGAGAGAGAGAGAGAGAGAGAGAGAGAGAGAGAGAGAGAGAGAGAGAGAGAGAGAGATAGTCAAGTGGGGGAAAACAAGAAAAGCGAAGGATGATAAAGAGGGAGCCAGAGATAGCAATGATGAAATATTAAGTCATCAATTGCACCAGCCATCTGAAGGAGGGGAGTAAACGAGGGGAATCTCTCTCACTAATGTTCTTATCATGGACCTTACGTCCTTTCAACGAGGGGAGCTTTAACACTGGACAAGGGCTTCCCATCCCAGGAACTGGAGATACCCTTCCATTTCACGGATCAAACCGGACTACCTCACATTTTCCAGGAAGCCTCATATGAAACTTACTGGTTTAGCGCTTGCTCGCACTCACTGCAAAATTATTAATGCTAATAATAATGAGAATGAGGAAGAGGGAACACGAGAAGAAATTATATAAAATCTTAATTAGCAAAGAAACCACAGGCCAAAAATATTGGCGTCGCTGAAGCTGAAGACCTGGTAGAAGGTAAAGCTTTCTCGAGAACCTGAAGTCTACGATCTATACAGTAAGGTGGCTGTTGATATGCATTCAATAAGCTAGTATACTACTTTATAATAGCAGTTTATCAGTTTACTGTCTCTCTATCTTTCTGTATCTCTCTCCTTCACTATGTCTCTCTCTCGTGAAAAAGAAGGTTCCCGTCTTCAGTGGGGTGAGATTAGGTATGCTGTTATCACGGGGAGTAAGCATTAAATTCTTTCACTGAAATATGACAGACATGCAATATATGTCAAAAAACAACGCATGATAATCCCGGGTAATAAACAGTGATTAACACCTGCAAGTATGCAAGAAAAAATCACCTGTTGTAACTACGACATTTTAATTCTGAAAAATTATGGCAATTTAAACTTCAATGAGTAAATAAACCTCTTGTGTAATGCTTTCCCCTATTCATTAAAACTTGGGAAGAAATACTACAACTTGAAGGCGATAACATCAAGGACACTGTGTTAGTTCGTTAGACACGGAGCTCAGTACCTTCCATCGTCAGGGTAGGACCTGAAGGCATCGTCAGGGTAGGACCTGAAGGCATCGTCAGGGTAGGACCTGAAGGCATCGTCAGGGTAGGACCTGAAGGCATCGTCAGGGTAGGACCTGAAGGCTGCCTCATGGTAGCTGCAGGGGACCATCCTCTCCTCGGCCCAGTACAGCCAGATCAAACACCCATAAGATCATCCAAGGTAAAAATTAAAAAAAATCTACTAACCTGTACAAAACGCGCAAGACAAAAAAATCTAAGTAATGATAATAGTAATAATTATTACAATTATTACAATCAATATTAAGCGCTAAACCCACGAGGGTTATACAGCGCTTCCTAAGTATTAAATTGGTCATGTTAAGAGACAGAAGTACAGCTAATGAGTTAGACAAATATGCATCACTTAGGTATCTTTACTGACGGAAAAAGATACCTAAGTAACGCTCATGTACCTTACTCATCAACGTGTCGGTACAGTACATAGCTTATAATGCTAAAAGCTGAGAGACAACAGATGCAAAAATACATGTATTTTAAAACGAGGCTTTACATTGTTGGTAAAATTTAAATAGATCATTGAAAGCCTCTTGTAGACGAAGAATTAGCGTTATTTTATAATAATAATTATTTCTACAGATACATGATATAATTTACACAGACCACAGCTGACATCAGTGACATGCTGTAGAGAAACAACCCCCTGCTAATGCAAAGCATTTCGGGCAAATTAGGTTAATACTGTCCCCAAGATGTGACCCACACCTTTTGGCTAACACCCAGGTACCTACTTGCTGCTAGGTGAACAGAGACAGCAGGTGTCTTTTAAGGAAACTCTTAATATTGTACCCTTACCGGGGATCCAACCAGTGACCTCAGTGTGCAAGCTGAGTGCGCTACCAGCCGAGCTAGAAAAAACAAAGAAAAAAGATAGCTCTCTCCGATCTCATTATCCGTTTCGTAACCAGACACACGAGGGATCAGCCCGGCCTTATGAAAAAAGGGACAGTCTCTTTGAATAACCACTTACTACAGTGGCGCACTTGCTAAAAAAAATTAAAATCCGCGAGGTTTCTGGTTGCAGTTGTACTTTCGTCACGAACGAAAGGAAAGACGAAATTCATACGGATATTTGTTTGTGAATGTTTGAGAGGGGTTGATGTTGGGGAGGAATGGTGGAGGGAATCGTGGTAGCTGAGTGGTGGTGGTGCTGTTGGTGAATGGTAGTAATGGGAATGGTGGAATCCTGTATATTTATCTTATGGTGTTTAAGGAGCAGAGAGCTCGACAGACAGACGCTCCTTGAAGATACCGTGTGATAAAAAAAGCTAGCAGATACTGACGAACCGGGATGCTAATTAAACCTGAGGAACCGGGATGCTAATTGAAGCTGAGGAACCGGGATGCTGATTGAAGCTGAGGAACCGGGATGCTGATTGAAGCTGAGGATATTTATGACACTATCTATCCTCTGTCTCGCAGCCATTCAGCTTTGATTGTTAAACTAATGTTAAAAACTACGTCAAATCTCACTTAACAAATTACAAAAAGAACTTAGAATTGCAACATATACGCTCGTAAAAATACATCAACAAAAGGAATTCCATAGGTTCTAAATATATCTATTTACTACAAGTACATGTACAAGGTATACAGGTCTAGCTGACATCAATGACATACTATTATAGAGAAAGCCGCTTGTTACGCTGAGCATTTCGCGAAAATTAGGTCAGTTTTGTCCCAGGATGCGAACCACACCAGTCGACTAATACCCAAGTACCCATTTATTGATGGGTGAACATGGGCAACCGGTGTAAGGAAACACGTCCAATGTGTGTCGGGCCGAATAGGAAAAACTGATGAATTAGCAAGAACTCATTTACAATTAAGTCCTTTCTAAAATTTTCCCTTGTACGCCTAAAGATATATATTTTTTCATTTATGTTAATGTAAAAATTAATAATTTTGTACCAAAAGAACCTTAGAAAACTTACCTAACCTTATTATAACAAGCGCAATTTAATTTAGCATAATCCAACTAAATATGTTTTATATAAGTTTACAATAATTTAATAATAAACAAACACAATGAAATATTTTCTTTCTGTTAGATTCTGAATGATTTTTTGCGATTAAGCCAAAATCGTAAGTTTTACCTATTTGGCACGACACACACACACACACACACATAATATATATATATATATATATATATATATATATATATATATATATATATATATATATATATATATATATATATGTATATATAATATTATCAAGAGTAGCCTCACAACAGCTGGATGCCCAGCAGTAAGGGAGCCACCCCAGCTATGCCGATCTGATGGCAGCCAGAAGCGTCCAGATGGTATCACACTTCAAGCCTGGACAGACGGGAAGCAGGTAGTGTGGGACTACACATGTGCATCTACCTTGGCTGATACCTATCTCCAATACACCAGGGAGGAAGGAGGGGCAGCTGCCAGCTTCAGGGAGTCCCAAAAGTCTAGAAAATATGGAGAACTTGCCCATCATTATATGTTTGTTCCCATAAGCTCAGAGACCCTTGGCTCATGGGGAAAGAATGCATCTAAATTCCTTAAGGAGCTGGGAAAAAGACTCATCAGGGTAACTAGGGATCCCAGGGCAGCTAGTTTTCTGTTCCAGCGGCTCAGTGCGGCTGTTCAAAGGGGTAATACCTGCTGTATTTTGGGCACACGCCCCAGCTCTGAGGAGCTGGATGAGATTTTCACCTTATAATCTGTGATACACATGTAACAACATGTACCGTATATGCCACCTTTATATCAACAACATATCTCTTAAATCTTCTGTACCATATTATGTAATAAAATATTGCTATTGGTAAAAAAAAATGAAAAGATGGGGTGGTAGGGGAAGTGGAATATTCAAATGGCTTCAGGAAGAAATGCAAATATTCTTCCTTGAAGCCTTCTTATCCACTTCTCCGAGGCTATGGGTCCCACAATTTACACCAGAGGTGGACCCCATCCTATCATATCATACATAATTATTATATATAGTATGTGCATTACTTAAATTCTGTCAGCACTACTGTTCAAGGCTGAGTCCTCTTCAAGAGTAGTCAGTGAGAGGATCATCCATGGAATTGATACTATCCTCTCCTTGGGATCGAATCAGATTGCTTTTCTTTTCCTAGGTGTTACTATATGACTTATGAATAATAATGTTAATAATAACAATAATAATAGTTTGCTCATCATATTTGTCTTCATCATTACACCTGTGGTGCTGCAGCAGCAATAATAATAATAATAATAATAATAATAATAATAAATGTGTCTGCAGGGACTAGTAGAGTCATATCTTCTGATCACTGTTTTTATCTGTGTTGTCCGAATTTAAGTCATACAAATTACTTTTTTTTAACCTACGAAATAAAAGCCTCTTTTTTGACGAATATGAATGATTTCATTCAACCATAATTGCAATATGAACATGTTGTGTTACCAATTATCAGTTTAGGACTGCAGTCTGTGTGGGCAGGAATTAATATTATAATCGTGTGTGTCATGGGAGCCGAGCCAAGTGTGTCAGGAAGCCGGGTCTGGTAATCGTCTGTGTCAGGGAGCCGAGTCCGGTAATGATGAATGTCAGGGTTCGGGGATGGCGATCTGGAGCAACTTAGTCACGTAACCAGATTGAAAATTACCTTCGGGCATGTCAGTGCTCGGGTCACAGGATAGTGCTAAGGAACATGACATTATTATTATTATTATTATTATTATTATTATTATTATTATATATGCTCTCATTATATTTGATTTTTTATTATATAATCGTAATATTTTTATAGTACTATATAACTGCTTTATTCACAGAGAGTTATACTTAGGAGGCTAACAAAAACATTTTTTTTTTTGGAACATGGTGGTAAAGATGATACTTCCGATGGTCGTGGTGATCTGTGGTAGATCTCTCTCTCTCTCTCTCTCTCTCTCTCTCTCTCTCTCTCTCTCTCTCTCTCTCTCTCTCTCTCTCTCTCTCTCTCTCTCTCTCTCTCGGTCCATGTCTCTGCCGCCTCCCTCTCGTCTATCCCTCAATCTCTCTGTCTCTCCCTTACCTTCTCCAGTAGTAAGGAGAGAGGAAATGGAAGGTTTCCCCTCTTGGTGGAAGTAGTGGATACGTTGGAGAGGGGAAAGAGTAGTCGAGCCTGGGAGGGGACACCAGACGCACGACTTTATATACCGCGTTGAAGAATAACACAGACACAAATTCAACGATCCTGGAAGATAACACAATATAAGAATGCAGAGAGGAGAGTTACTGGATGCGGTGACTGAGACATTAATCTGTTCAAAATAAAGGTCACACAACGAAAATATGCGAAAATTCAACGTAAGAAACAATAACAAAGACACAATTCTGTTGCTGGAACAAAAACCCCCAAAACCCGTAGTGGGAAAATATACCTCAAGACGGATTTTGAGTGCGTCGTGGACTCGTCTCAAGTCACAACAATGGTTCCGAGATTAAAAAAAAAATGAGTTACTCTCGATTGGTAGCGCACTCAGCTCACATACTGAGTGTCTATGGTTTGATCCCCGGCACAGGTGGGAACGCTGGGCAGGCTTCATTACACCTGCTGTCCCTGTTCACTGATGTGGGTGGCAGTACATCTTAGATGGAGCTAGGCTCAGAAATGATTTGAGAAAGGATAACAGCTCTTAGCCTGTAAAACCGATCTGTGTAAAAAAAAGACAATATACTTTAGTAGATTCCGTTTTTATGTAAGCAACTCACACTTCATATCTGATTCATTATCGTTTAAGTTTGCTCTTTTCCACAACACTTCGTGGCAAAAGCTCATTTTTTTGCCAGAAAACTCCCTTTTCTCTCTTATATATATAATCTGAGCCTCACTCTCCGCAGAAGAAAAAAATCATGGATAGTGACAATGCTAGTGCAAGGCTCTTGATCCAAGGAATTGCCTCTACTCTCCCACTTCATTGGATAAAATCTCATTCGCTCATTTTTTCCAGGAGCTGAAAATATGTTAATCTGCATAAAAAAGCCATACTGCATCAATAATTTGCTATATAATCCATGGCATCATACTCTTCGATCCTAAATTCAACCTATCTTATATCTTTTGCAAATCCATATCCAGTACACACACTTTATCCACTCATCAACCTTCCTTCCTTATTCTTCTTTATTTCTCCGTCTTTATACTCTGTATTTTCAATCAAGCAGCGTCCGAGGAGTAGAAGCCAAAAGGGCTTGATTCTGGGAAAGAAAGGGTAACTTCATTTCCCTGGATCAAAAACTTAACCAGCGTGAAGGCAACCCTTTTCACTACCGAAGGGTCTAGCCATGTCGAGACTTGATCGCACATTTTTCTAGCAGTATATCACACCCCTTTATTTGTTAGGTAAGGTTCGTCAAGAAACAGGAGAAGTGTTTCCTGACGCTGGTCTTAGTCAGATGATGACCCGCCACTGGAGCTTTTGGTCATCTGACCGAGGCCTTCCGCTGGCTTACCGGTTCACCCCTTTAAAAATTATGGTCATAATTATAACCATTCTCATATATACCCCTTTATACTTCACACAAAAAAACTACATATATACAGTCTCCGTAAATTCGTCGGGTTACTTTCCTGTCATTCATACGTACATTAACGCACCAACCATTCCAATACCGGCTTACACTGTATTTTCCAAGTATTGTATAATACTTTTTCTTGGCTTATACACTGAAATTTCTGCTTTCGCTTCCTCATTTTCCCATTTAACAACTTCTAATTTCCCCCCCCCCTTCTTCCCTCCCTGCCCTTTTCCTCTCTAAAACACACACACACACACACACACACACACACACACACACACACACACACACACACAAAATTGCGCCAAGGCTTCATCACTTCTCTAACTTGCTTTCTTTCTGCTCTTTGCCAATATTTTTAACCTCTTTTTCGTTCTCTATATTCTCCGCTTTCTCTTATATTTTTGCACTGTGAAAATCCTTCACAGTGTAAAAATATAAGGTGTATTTTTGCTCAACATTCAACAAGCCTACTACACCCACCTGAGTTCAAACATCAACATTCACAAACATTCAAGGAATTTAACTAAAGTTTTATTGAAATAAATTTATTGCGAAGATTAAAAGGTAAATAAAACACGGTCAGTGAGACTTGGAGTTGTTGATACCTTGAAATTCGATTTGGATTTTTTTTGCCAGTTTTCAAAATGTATCAAATTTAAATTCAAAGCTAAAGTGAGCTTGTCGAGTGTTTAGCCGGGAAGAGAGAGCGTGAGAGAGAGAGAGAGAGAGAGAGAGAGAGAGAGAGAGAGAGAGAGAGAGAGAGAAAGAGAGAGAGAGAGAGAGAGAGAAAGAGAGAGAGAGAGAGAGAGAGAGAAAGAGAGAGAGAGAGAGAGAGAGAGAGAGAGAGAGAGAGAGAGAGAGAGAGAGAGAGAGAGAGAGAGAGAGAGAGAGAGAAAGAGAAAGAGAAAGAGAGAGAGAAAGAGAGAGAGAAAGAGAAAGAGAGAGAAAGAGAGAGAAGAGAAAGAGAGAGAGAGAAAGAGAGAGAAGAGAAAGAGAGAGAAAGAGAAAGAGAAAAGAGAGAGAGAGAGAGAGAGAGAGAGAGAGAGAGAGAAAGAAAGAAAGAAAGAAAGAAAGAAAGAGAAAGAGAAAGAGAGAGACAGAGAGAGAGAGACAGAGAGAGACAGACAGAGAGAGAGACAGAGAGAGAGAGAGCTAGCTCTGGAGATTTATCCATATTCTTCCCTGTACCAAGAAGCAGAAAGATGCCTAGTAAACAAATCGACGAAACATACATAAGGGTGTCGCGATAAAATAAAAAATACACAAATTATCTGAAGACTGTTTCTTTACCTGCAATATTTTTTTTCGATCTAGTGGCAAAAAGATTAATTCTTTTTTTTACCATTTTTATCGTTTGTCTCCCCGCCACTTTAATCTCGCTTTTCAAAAATGTCAAAGGTGTTAAAAAGCAGAAACCAGAAGTGAGGTTAAAAATATTCTCCCATAAAAGTGATGCAGTTCACCCCATCTAATTTTTTACTGAAAAGGACGAAAAATAAAAAGGACGAAAAATAAAAGATAAAATTAAAATAAATAGAGGATTTTGGTTCTGTTTTCTATTATTTTTTAACAAGTTAAGCAAAATGAAAAAAAATAGATAGGTTCATTAAGATTCATAATGGGAATAACACTCACACTTAAATTATCTACAACCACACATCAAGTACACTAGCAATAACAACAACAACATTACGCCCACACAAGAACACCAACAATAACACCAACACAACACCCGCACATCAAGAACACTAGCAATACCAAGAACACCAACAATAACAACACCAATATTACAACCACACACCAAGAACACCAACAATAACACCAACACAACACCCGCACATCAAGAACACTAGCAATACCAAGAACACCAACAATAACAACACCAATATTACAACCACACACTAAGAACACCAACAATAACAACAACACTACACCCACACATCAAGAACAATAACAATAACAACAACACTACACCCACACATCAAGAACACCAACAATAACAACAACACTACACCCACACATCAAGAACACCAGCAATACCAACAACACTTACACTACCAGTAACACAGACACCAACCTCATCAGCAATACCAACAACAACAATATCAATACCACGAATAGCAATATCTGGTCGATTCACACTGGTTTAGTGCTTCATGAATTACAAAATGTCTGTAACATCCTTGAACAAGCATCAGCATCCAAAGCATCCCCAGCATGCTCAACATCACCATCAACTTCTGCAATATTTACCTAATGCTCAACACCAGCATCAATATCTGCAGCATCCCCAGCATGCTCAAGATCACCATCAACGTCTGCAATATTCCCTTAATGCTCAGCATCAGCATCACCCCCAACATCCATATCAGTTTCTGCAGTCTCATTTGCAACATTATCAGCAGAGTGAATAATGTATATATAAACAAAGCGCCTCGTCTCGAAGGGCTCATTTCCAGCAGAGTATCAGTTCTCGCTCCTGCAGATGCTGCGCTAAGAGAATGTGGAGCAATCTCCGACGCTTCTCTTAACAACCTGTTTAGCTCTCTGAAAAGAATAAAAACGGGTTTCAACCCTTCTGAACGGGGGTAACGAGAGTCGTATGGCTGCTTCTTTTTCCTTTTGTTTTTCTTGGTAGAAAACATATGTAGTAGAACACTGTTATGTTAGCAGTAGTATGTTGGTCAAAGAAGGTAGATGTAATTTAAGAAGGATACGCTCAGTCATGGTATACTTCATTTTCTTTTTATCTCTTGGTAATGACGCCTCGGCTCGTGTGGTCTTGAAACCTCTACACATGTGCCTACTTTGAGGCTATAAGCTACCTAAGCCTCCAAGGAATGAAGATGTGGATCAAAGGGTTTAGAGAGAAACTCCGGGAAATTTTCTCCGACTGGAGTATTTTTCTCAGATGTGGAAAGAGAATAAAACTCCTTCGCATGCCTCCACAAACAATGTCGCACAGGAAAACTTTCTTTAACCCCTCGGTAGCCTCGTCTACATCGCTAAACTAACAAGGAGAGGGGGGAAAAAATAGGATCTGAAACTATCCAGTCAGGGAAGTTCAGGAGGAGAATGTTCTGGACTCTCTGAACTAATTCAACCTACTTGAAGTAAATATATATTTTTAAGCAGTATTCGTTTTCACGCAGTAAAATGGGTGGTGGAACTGCATCAGTTTTCTCAAAAAATGAAACTTGGTTACTCTTCGTAAAACAATTGTTACTTTTCGCTCTAGGTGCATCGACTACTATGGGACATAAACACTGGCCATTGGATAAATTTGCTATCAGCTAAGAACGCTTAAATCCTGAAAACCTGAAATAAGTGAAATATCAGTGTGTATACACCGAGATACACTTCAGTATAGAGGAAACCGTCTTGGGAATTATTCACAGGAAAGAGCTGAACTCGCGGGAATCATTCTGTGGAAGTGGAATGAGAGATAATTCTCTCTCATTCCACTTAGTACTGTTGAGAAACTTGAACAGACGGTCCGTTCGAGGTAGCTGCCTTGATCTGATCATAATCAAATCAAGGCAACTACCTCGAACGAACCGTCTGGTAAAGTTTCTCAACACTACTAAGTTATGAATATTTATTTCTCGAAGAAATGTAAGTCAGTAAAAGTGAGCAAAACCTTATCTTTAATACTGAATATTCCCACTGTGTTGCGCTACCACATATTTTTTAGTGCAGACAGTAACCCTTCATGTTACAGCTAAAAGATGTTGGTAAACAAACAGGTCTTGTAACCAAAGCTGTTGTTACATGACGCAGGCTAGTGAAACCTGACGCAAGTTGGTGTTACATGATGCATATAACGGAAACTGATGACATCTAACGGAAGCTGGTGGCATAAAACGGAAGCTGGTGGCATATAATGGAAGCTGGTGGCATATAACAGAAGCTGGTGGCATATGACGGAAGCTGATGGCATATGACGGAAGCTGATGGCATATAACAAAACTGGTGGTATATAACGGAAGCTGGTGGCATATAACGAAGCTGGTGGCGCATTAAGGAAGCTGGTGGCATATAACGTAAGCTAGTTGTCTTTAACGGAAGCTGATTCCGTATGCAAGCGCTCTCAGCTGGAAAACACTACAAGTGAAAAATTTACAGTATTAATTCCAGCATGTGCCAGCGGTGGCAAGAAAGCCGAGGAGCTGGAGTTCTCAACCTTACCATTGAGTTCCACGTGAAAACTTTATTTATAATGAAACTTTCGTGTTAACACGCCCTCACTATTAATATTAAGATAATTTAATTAAGGAGATTTCACAACACTTCGTCCAAAAAAAATAACTAGGTTATATACATCAGAGGTGTATTTCCTGGTATATAAATACTAAATTTGCATTAATTAAAACACGATTAACTAGTTTCATTGCTGCTATCATGACTAGTAACGAATTCTCAAATCCCATTTAAATCTCACTCACTTAAACCTTACAGGTCAGGAAATTCAACGAAGGTTTTCAACTCTATTGCCTGGTAATAAATCTCTTGCGTTATATATTAGACTCAAACCAGCTCTTGTCTTTCTTTACATAGTTTACGTTCCATATGAAACATGTACAAATAAGTAAATAACCTACCGAAGGAAATTTATAGCTAAGACAGTCTTGTAGGGTCTTCGTTGTGTCTTCTGGAAGTTCTCTCTTTATAGACTGTTAGCCTAATACAGTTTACAGCGGACACCGGATCTTTCAGTTTCTGTATTAATTAATAAGTTCATGCTAGTTCTTTTCTTTTGTGAGGATTTTAGCTTCTGCCTGAGAATCCAAAAATGCACTCTGTATTCTCTTTATTTAATGGTACGAGTAACGCAATATTCTTGCCTATTAAAAACGGCAAAGAAAAGGTGCAATTAAGAGGAGCATCTGGCGTCTGGGAAAGCTTATTTTTGGTGCTGCTGGTGCTGGGAAGGGTGGGGGGAGTGCTGTTGCTGGGGAGGAGGGTGTTGATGCTGGGTTGGAAGGGGGTTGAAACTGGAAAGGGGTGGTGATGCTGAAGAGGTACTGTAGTTGGGGAATGGGGTGCTGGTGGTGGTGCTGGAGATGCTGATGCTTTTGGTACTGACGGTGCTTGCACTATTGGTGCTGTTGGTGGTGGAGGTGCTTGTGCTGTTGGTGATGGAGGTGCTTGTGTTGTTGGTGGTGGAGGTGCTTGTGTTGTTGGTGGTGGAGGTGCTTGTGTTGGTGGTGGAGGTGCTTGTGTTGTTGGTGGTGGAGGTGCTGGTGGTGTTGGTGGTGGAGGTGCTTGTGTTGTTGGTGGTGGAGGTGCTTGTGTTGTTGGTGGTGGAGGTGCTTGTGTTGTTGGTGGTGGAGGTGCTTGTGTTGTTGGTGGTGGAGGTGCTTGTGTTGTTGGTGGTGGAAGTGCTTGTGTTGTTGGTGGTGGAGGTGCTTGTGTTGTTGGTGGTGGAGGTGCTTGTGTTGTTGGTGGTGGAGGTGCTTGTGTTGTTGGTGGTGGAGGTGCTTGTGTTGTTGGTGGTGGAGGTGCTTGTGTTGTTGGTGATGGAGGTGCTTGTGTTGTTGGTGGTGGAGGTGCTTGTGTTGTTGGTGGTGGAGGTGCTTGTGTTGTTGGTGGTGGAGGTGCTTGTGTTGTTGGTGGTGGAGGTGCTTGTGTTGGTGGTGGAGGTGCTTGTGTTGTTGGTGGTGGAGGTGCTTGTGTTGTTGGTGGTGGAGGTGCTTGTGTTGTTGGTGGTGGAGGTGCTTGTGTTGTTGGTGGTGGAGGTGCTAAGTGAAAGTGTTGCTAGCACTGGAGGAGACGGCAGTTGTTTCTGCTGGAAAGGCTATTGCTGCTGCTGGATCTTCAGCTTCTGTTGCTGCTGTTTATACTATTTTCATTGGTACATTCAAACAGGTGCTTCCGTTGTTGGTGGTGGTGAGTGAAGGCGGTGATAGTGGTCTAGGCAGTGGTGGTGGGACCTCTTGTGGTGATACTGTTACTATTGCTCGAGTTGTTGGTACTGCCGGATCTAATCTTGTTTTTGCGTTACCGCCAATGCCTCTGGTACTGATGGTAGTGTGTTGCTGATACTACTGTTACTACTACTACTACTACTGCTGCTGCTGCTGCTGCTGCTACTACTACTACTACTACTACTACTGCTACTACTGCTGCTACTACTGTTGCTACTGCTGCTGCTTCTCCTCCTTCTCCTCCTCCTCCTGCAGACAGGCTATGCTTCACCCATTTTTACACAGCTCTGACCGTGAGTCTCGTCGCTCGGGCACGTTTTGTATCCTGACGATACGTTCCAGTGACACTAATGAACAAGTCAGCCATAAAAAGGTCTAATATATAACCCTGCTGGACTGGCAGTGAAGACATCAACAACTGGCGGCTATATTTCTCTTCCAGTCATTTATTACCCAGAGGCAAAATATATATTGCACTTCACGGTAGGCGAAATTAAACACAGCTTTAACTGTTTAGATAATGGAACATCCTTAATGAGGAGAATTTCGATCGTGGAAATTATGCAGTAGCAAATGATTATGATGATTTTGCTAATGCTCATCAGTTTTTTATGGCTTAACTTAATTTTTCTCTTCTGTGGGTCTTCACCTTGCTATTTTCTTATTTTTCTCTCCCATACTTTTTTCCTCCTCCATGGTATCCCTTCTTCACCTTTTCCTCGCCCCCTTCTCCCACCCGGCCACACGCACTCCCGCACGACAGATGCTCGTGCGGGTAGATGGGAGGAACATAGGAATAAAGATAACCATATATAAAGTCATTAAAGAACATGAAAGAATAAATAAAGACGATTTCTTAACACCTTCAAAAGGGACAGCAAGAGGCCACACAGTCGAAAATTAAAAAATCTTTGTCAAAACATGATACAAGAATTTCTTATTTCACAGACTGCTGAACCAATGAATTTAAAGGGAAAGCAGTAAGTGCTACAACGACTGAAAATTAAAAAAAAATGGGGAAAAAGTTATCGAAGACGGGATACCACGAGTATAATTTTGCTTTGTAGGTAATATTCTCATATTCTCTCTCTCCCACTCTCTTTCTCTCTCTCAAAAACACGTTAAATTGCCTCGTTGACCACAAAGTTCTATATTACAGTAAGTTCTTAAAATATTTCTCGCAGATCCACCAACTTGGTCATCAAAGACTGAGGCTCCTTTTTTCCCCGTATCACTCTGCTTATTACCTCGTCTGCCTGTCTTTGTTGCTCGTGTCTAAACCTTCTCCCAAATGCCTAGACTCTGTAATCCTTGTCTTATCTCTTCAACCATTCCGTCAGCTTTTCCTCTACCAATCTTCCTTTTTATACTTCCGCATTCTCCCCCATTTTCATACATTTCTACCTATTCTTTCCTACTAAACTGTCTACATTCTTTCCTTCCTATCTCCTCCAATCTGTTCTTTCCTTAATTATTAAATGGTAGATGCTCATACCTCACACTCACCTTCCACCGTTTCACCACATTGGACTGAAGACGCCACTAGTTGGCGAAACGTTTCCAGATTAAAGATACTAAAGTGTTGTAAAAGTGTCTTATTTATCAACTTGTCGGTTCTCTAAACTATTCATTCAATGATCAACTGCCTAAAATCTTTTACTGAAGAAAGTCAGTAAATTAGTCAGACAGGACCGGCCACTCATAAATGCATGCTGAGTATAAATCAAATTATGCTCATCAAGATGGTTTCTTATAATATCAGCTATAATTGACTGTAGCAAATTGCCTGCAGTTGAGGGCGATAAATTGATAGTAATGAGTTAGACCCCTGCTTTAAAAAATAGTAATTAGATTAGCCATATAGGAATTACATTAACTATTTAGGAATTACATTACCCTTCAAGAACTTGACATAATGAATTCAAATCCGATAAGGTTAGATTTATAAAGGCTAGAGGAAAATTATTATTTTTTTTATTATCACACTGGCCGATTCCCACCAAGGCAGGGTGGCCCGAAAAAGAAAAACTTTCACCATCATTCACTCCATCACTGTCTTGCCAGAAGGGTGCTTTACACTACAGTTTTTAAACTGCAACATTAACACCCCTCCTTCAGAGTGCAGGCACTGTACTTCCCATCTCCAGGACTCAAGTCCGGCCTGCTGGTTTCCCTGAACCCCTTCATAAATGTTACTTTGCTCACACTCCAACAGCACGTCAAGTATTAAAAACCATTTGTCTCCATTCACTCCTATCAAACACGCTCACGCATGCCTGCTGGAAGTCCAAGCCCCTCGCACACAAAACCTCCTTTACCCCGTCCCTCCAACCTTTCCTAGGCCGACCCTTACCCCGCCTTCCTTCCACTACAGACTGATACACTCTTGAAGTCATTCTGTTTCGCTCCATTCTCTCTACATGTCCGAACCACCTCTTATGAGTTAATATTATTCTATTATGTTTTGCCTAATATAATTTTATTTTCTATTGAATTAATATCATTGATTAAATATCGAACAACAACAACAACAACAAAAAAAAAAATAACACAAACAAAGATTTGAAGTTAAAAAAAATACGGGACACAGTTGATGCCTCAGTGAGGATGTGCTGAAGAATATTGGAAAAGAATATCGGAAAAGGAAGAGGGGGAAGAGAAGTAGGAAAGTAATAAGAGGAGAAACTTAATGAAGAAGAGTTAAGAGAAAAGAAAGAGGAGGGAACTAAGATATAAAGAAATGAACTGACTGAAGTAGGAAGTGATGAATAAGAGAATTAATGGAAAGGACAAGAGGGAGAATGAAAGGGAGGAAATGAAGGGAATATGAATTAATAGAATGTTAAGAGAGAGAGAGAGAGAGAGAGAGAGAGAGAGAGAGGAGGGTGATTATTGTTAACAAGCCAAATGTTTTGTAAACAATATGTAAACCAATGAGGATGAGAGAGAATCTCAATGATTATACTGGAATCTGAGTAAAAGTTATTCCAGTTTCAGCATAAAGTGATAACAAGTGTCCTCAAGCGTCGTCAATCACCTCCACACAGTTTGGCAACTAGTTGCTAACTTCACCAATCCCCGAATCCTCTTCAGCCACCCATTTCACCATTCCCCGAATCCTCGTTAGCCAACCCACTTCCCCAATCCCCGAATCCTCGTTAGCCACCCCACTTCCCCAGTCGCCGAATCATCGTTAGCTACCCCACTTCTAATCCCCGAATCCTCGTTAGCCACCCCACTTCCCCAGTCGCCGAATCCTCGTTAGCCACCCCACTTCCCCAGTCGCCGAATCATCGTTAGCTACCCCACTTCTAATCCCCGAATCCTCGTTAGCCACCCCACTTCCCCAGTCGCCGAATCCTCGTTAGCCACCCCACTTCCCCAGTCGCCGAATCATCGTTAGCTACCCCACTTCTAATCCCCGAATCCTCGTTAGCCACCCCACTTCCCCAGTCGCCGAATCCTCGGTAGCCACCCCACTTCCCCAGTCGCCGAATCATCGTTAGCTACCCCACTTCTAATCCCCGAATCCTCGTTAGCCACCCCACTTCCCCAGTCGCCGAATCCTCGTTAGCCACCCCACTTCCCCAGTCGCCGAATCATCGTTAGCTACCCCACTTCTAATCCCCGAATCCTCGTTAGCCACCCCACTTCCCCAGTCGCCGAATCCTCGTTAGCCACCCCACTTCCCCAGTCGCCGAATCATCGTTAGCTACCCCACTTCTAATCCCCGAATCCTCGTTAGCCACCCCAATTCCCCAGTCGCCGAATCCTCGTTAGCCACCCCACTTCCCCAGTCGCCGAATCATCGTTAGCTACCCCACTTCTAATCCCCGAATCCTCGTTAGCCACCCCACTTCCCCAGTCGCCGAATCCTCGTTAGCCACCCCACTTCCCCAGTCGCCGAATCATCGTTAGCTACCCCACTTCTAATCCCCGAATCCTCGTTAGCCACCCCACTTCCCCAGTCGCCGAATCATCGTTAGCCACCCCACTTCTCAATCCCCGAATCCTCACAGTGAGGACCTTTTCTTTACGCTAATTTCATCAACATGGTTTTCGTCTTCAACCAAGACTCTTCATCGCGCTCCCAACACTCCCTTCTCGCTTTAATTTCATTCTCCTGTTCATCTCCTTCTGTTTCCTTCTATCTTTTTTTATTACAATTTCATTGTAATTTCCCACTCTCTCTCTCTCGCACAAACCCTTTCATTCTCTCTCCCACTCTCAGTTAACGAGTTTCCCCTGAATTCTTTCGTATACATTACCTTATTCGGACTCCAAAAGCGTGGCAAATAGTGAAAAAACACTTTTCTTCACTAACACTATCACGGGGTCAGGAGCTATGATTCGCCCCTGCAACCACATATAGGTGAGTACATGCCTACTGGATGCACAAGCCCCTACCAATAAAAACCTCCATCACACACACTGCTTCCACTCTTAACTTGGAATCTCAGCCCTTTGTTTTTTACCAAAGATTTATAGGCCATTTTGGTCAACCTGTTCTTCTCTATCCTTTCTAAATGATCAATCTCTGCAATCCTTTCTCCGCAGTATAAATTTTAAATTTCCTTAGTATCAGAATAATATTTACACACACACACACACACAACTGTCAGTCACCACAATGCTGTCACTCATAAGAGATCAGCCATTCACTTCTATGTGGCTAGTAAACTGATATAAAAAAATCTCGTTCTTATCCAGCTGTCTCTCCATGGCGAGGCAAGCCATGAACTGCGGACTGACAGAAAGCAAGACTAAAAATACAGGAAGTTGAGCCTGCTCTGAGAGCAGTGGATACTACTATGAGAGCAGTGGACACTACTATGAGAGCAGTGGATACTGATTTGAGAGCAGTATCGCTACTAACCTGGAATCTACAAAACACTAGAATAACCCAACACAAGGGAACACTAATGCTCTCATGGACTGCAGGGTGAATGTAGGTGAAGTGAGGAGACAAAAGTCGCATGTCCCAAAGAGAGAAAAGGTGGAAACAAAAGGGAAACTCCTAAGAATGAAGGGGGAAGACGGCAATGACGAAACAGAAAAAAAATAAAGATAATTCCTCACTAGAAGGCGCCACATACGGACCCTCCCCCTGGCTTCAAGACCTTAATTAACAGTCGGGGACCACAGTCACACAAATCAAATCGACATTATCCTCCCTTTTCCTCTACACATTTACTTTTTTTTAACAACCCCATTTGTAAATATATTCATTAAACACTATTCATAACATCATATACCTCTGTGTAAAGCAAACTGGTACTGGAAAATTGCATCCTTATGGCTATTACATTCCCTATCTTCATAAAACTAGGCTTCTTTTATTAGCCTCACAGATCCATACTAACACATGCCTTTCCTAAATCCATAAAGGCACCAAACATCTTTACCCAAGTATTATTCACTTCTATACTTCAACGTTAACAACTGATCATATCCTCTACCCTTAATGTATTCTTATCATTCTGCAATCCTAATTTCTGTTTAACACACAATTTCTTCAGTTCATTTTTCATAAACTACTTAGAATACTAGATACGCTTACTGTATTGGTCAAATCTTTTACACTCTGGTCCCATTCCTTCTTACACAAAAAAACTATTCATGATTTGTGTTAATCTTAAGGTTCCTCTCCCTCAGCTCTCTTGTTTATAAATAAATAGAAATAAATAAAATTTTCTCGAAAGCTATCTTATACTTGCTTTCTTTGTCTGTATTAATTCCAACTGTACTGACTGTTTGTCTTACACACTTTACACACTTTCACATTAACATTCGGCATTTTCTAGTCTTTGAAGATCTTATTCCTCTGCTAAGTCACCGTCGCCATTTTATCAATTTTATCTCGACTCGCAAAAAGTTCTTTAGTTCTCTCACACGCCTTGCATGTTGTTAGTTGTAGCCGGGCCTCGTGTGACTACGGAGGCTGGCAAATATAATCCACTTGTGTAATAAAATCGTAAATGCGTGAATGCATTCCTTGATGTATCGTAGGAAGCTGTTGCGGGTTGTTGTTAAACTGTGATCGGTATGGGGAAACGTATTGAGCTATCATAGTCTTAATTAGATCGGCCTTTATGTTCACTGGTGGGTTGGTAGAAGGATGATCATCTTGTACAACTAGAGAGGCACCACTCTCAACATCCTCTCAGGATCAGTAACACCTCTCCTAACCTTCTGAGGTGCTACCTCACTGGATGAGATGATGAGGTAACAACTTACTGGGCGGGTTGTTACCTTCTCTGAGTGAGATATTACCTCAGTGTTTAATGTAAGAAATATGTTTTTCTTGCCTATTGAAGATGTGTGTGTAAGCACCTGCAACCGCTCAGGTATCAATTTCCATTCTCAATGAGGTATTTTTGCTTTATATATATATGAATATAATGGCGTGCCGAGCAGGTAAAACTTGCGATTTTGGCTTAAATAGCAGCTCTCTTCCTGCCGAATAAGGCAAGTGAAAAATTGTGTATGCAATAATTTCGCAAAAATCATTCTTAACCTAACGAAAAAAAAATATAGTTCACAGAGTTTGTTTGTTATTAAATTACTGTAAACTTATTTTAAATATATTTAGTTGGAATATGATAAATTAAACTGCACTT
>NC_091323.1:21123001-21133001 GCF_038502225.1 Cherax quadricarinatus
AAAGAAAGGGAGGTGTGCTCAGGCAGGAATGGCAGGCTGAGTGTGTGTACTCAAGGATTGAGTGTGTGTACCCAAGGGTTGAGTGTGTGTATTCAGTAGAGGTGATGTGTCTTCAGATCTTAACTTTACTGTACCCGCTGACGCTCTGTTGAACTCGCATAACAAGCGAAGGGCCCTTAGCAACTTGCGTGTGCAGAGTAATGGTTAACTCTCTCCCCCCCTCTCTCTCTCTCTCTCTCTCTCCCTCTCTCCTCTCTCTCTCTCTCTCTCTCCCTCTCTCCTCTCTCTCTCTCTCTCTCTCCCCCTCTCTCCTCTCTTTCTCTCTCTCTCTCTCTCTCTCTCTCTCTCTCTCTCTCTCTCTCTCCCTCTCTCCTCTCTCTCTCCCTTTCTCTCTCTCCCTCTCTCCTCTCTCTCTCCCTTTCTCTCTCTCACTTTCTCTCTCTCCCTCTCTCCCCCTCCCTCTCTCTCTCTCTCTCTCTCTCTCTCTCTCTCTCTCTCTCTCTCTCTCTCTCTCTCTCTCTCTCTCTCTCTCTCTCCTCTCTCTCTCTCCTCCCTCTTTCACTATGCCTCTGTTTTTCTTTCTGCATCTACTCTCCTCATTGTTTCCCATATTCTCCCACTCTCTATCCCTATTTTCTTGTTCTCTTTCTACCTCCCTCTTCATTCCTCTCCCTCCCTATCCTCCATCTCCCTCTCTTACCCTAAATTCCTCTCTTAATCAGTCTCTCTCCCTAGCGTTAAATTCGAATTAAAGTTAGTTTAATCTGACGAGTATAACTTGAGTTATGTCCCTAGCGGGCCCCAGCAATCATATAAGGACACACCCACAAATTCCTACGAAGCTTAATAAACTAAAAAAAAAAAAACATCCTATCAACACAGAGATGTTAAACTAGCAAGTGTATGAGTTTTAAATTCTCTTATGTCTGCAATATTGTACAGGACTTGCAAAGCAACCCACTTAATCCCGTGCAATATTATTGCAATTATTTTAATCCCCCTTTTGGTTAATGTGTCCATTTTCGTTACTTAGGGATTTAAAGAGGATTAACGTTCCTTGATGCTGCTCTTGGCATTAGGTAACAAAAAACATGATTTATGGGGTACTGCACTAATTATTATGTTCACGGCGCATTGTATGTAATATAATAATGATATTAATACAACTACTACTACTATTATTATTAATAATGGTAATAACAATTAGATCATGAATATGTGGTGTAGTATAGATCAAAGGAATTTTGTTTAACCAATTATTACCCTGAAAATATAAATGCAAATGTTTGCAGCAACAGAATTTACTACAAATATTTCCCATGTATTTTATTTATATACTATATATAAATTATATTGGCTCTCTATTCTGCCCCCATTGTAAATACAGGACCAAAGGGAGTGCATAATGACAAAGAGGACACAGTCTTAAAACACAGACAATAGTGACAAAGGGGAAAGCGCCAAACGGAATACATGTTGACAGTTTAGTGGATAGAACACACATGGGGAATCTTTATTGCTGAAACGTTTCACCTACACAGCAGGCTTCTTCAGTTGAACACAGATACATACAAGACAGGAAGCAGTAGTAGTTGTTTCGAGGTAATCAGTCCACTACCCTAGATGGGGACGGGTAAGTTTCTCTGGTTTCAGTCCTACAGGGTCATCAGACTTATGGGACTGACCTCCCTCTCACACAGGGTGACGGAATGATGACGCTAGAACTATGTCTCTTGCTTCCAGTGAGACACACTTGTGTAATCGAAACGTTCCGGCAGTAAAACTACCCAAGTGTGACACATGTCTTAATCATAAACTGTATACCATATATATATTGTAAACTATATATAGAGACAAGTTAACACTGTGCCAAACGGCATGTATAATGTATAGTGCAAAATGGGATTCACATTGATGAAGGGGCCACGTAGTGGCAATTGGACGCATCGTAAATTTTAAGATCATAATACATATGTGTACTCATAAGTAAAACATTATCTAGAATGTATAAATATGCTCGTTTATCAAAACATGATCCATATTCATAAATAAACACCTTATCTTCAAGCAACCCTGAATCAATAAGCCATTTGCCACATCAAGGATGTATTCAAAATTTGAGACTAATGAGAGAGAGAGAGAGAGTGAGAGAGAGAGAGAGAGAGAGAGAGAGAGAGAGAGAGAGAGAGAGAGAGAGAGAGAGAGAGAGAGAGAGAGAGAGAGAGAGAGAGAAGAGAGAGAGAGAAAGAGAGAGAGAGAGAGAGAGAGAGAGAGAGAGAGAGAGAGAGAGAGAGAGAGAGAGAGAGAGAGAGAGAGAGAGAGAGAGAGAGAGAGAGCATCGTACCTTTCTCCGACTCCTAGGGAAGGGTCTAAAAGTTCGAAAATCTAATAAGTAATTCCAGTTCTCCATACCAGGTCTGAAGGTTTCTCTCCAGATGCTCAAACGCTGAGGAAACAAATATCACTGTGAACCGACTCCCGTTAAACGTATCTAAACCTTCAGCTTCAACCATCCAACGTTGCACTGAACATCAAACGTGTACAACAGGTATGACGAACATAGAAAAGTCATTTACTTGGTCTTTTTACAATGTGTGACTTTTCTGGATTGTCATAATGAAAAGAACCAACGTAACAAAAGGCCTTTTAATTACGTTTCGCTCAAGAGAAGCTTTATTTAGTTATCAAGTTCAACAATAGCTTGTTATATATATAAAAAAAGGCCTTCCGATGGTTCTCTCTCTCTTTCTCCTTCCATTTCCACTAATTATTACGAGTATATTCACAGGGAGTCAGGCAGTACTAAACATGAACAACCATACAGCCCCTCTAGAGGGAGAGGCAACTAGGAGACAGTTGCTGCAGCTCCGTGGATTAAGAGCCCTTCGCCAGCACCCAGGAACATGAGCTGAGGGAAGTTTTTTTGTTTAGTCTTTACCAGGGGATCTGCTACTTACGTTCTCACTATTGTTTCTGAGGATCAAGGCTACGAATTTTTCAGTAACAGATTTTCAAGGACGTATAATCATACATTTATCTTTCAGTTGGATATTTTATCGCAGATAATACGATATTTACTACTATATTAATTATTAAGGAAGACGATATATTAATACTATTGCCGTAAAGAAATATTCAGTTGAATTAAAGCCGTATATCGTAACATTAATGGAACAAACTGAAAATAGTAAAATTCCTTGAAAAATCTGAAAAAATTGCGAAAGAGCTTGTGCAACAGGTAAATGAATTTCACGCGGAGTTAAATGTGGTGGCGGAATGTATTTTTTTCTCTATAGAGAGTAAAGGCGCGAAAGTTCAGTCCATCATGCTAGTGGAAGAGACGTCATTCTCCAAGACACGCACATTCTCCACTCCCACAGACATTCTCCCTCACAGAGACGCACATTCTCCACTCCCACAGACATTCTCCTTCACGGAGAGGCACAGTCTCCACCCCCTCAGACATTCTCCCTCACATAGACGCACATTCTCCACTCCCACAGACATTCTCCCTCACAGAGACGCACATTCTCCACTCCCACAGACATTCTCCCTCACAGAGACGCACATTCTCCACTCCCACAGACATTCTCCCTCACAGAAAGGCACATTCTCTACTCCCACAGACATTCTACCTCACAGAGACGCACATTCTCCACCCCTACAGACATTCTTCTTCACAGAGAGGCACAGTCTCCACCCCCTCAGACATTCTCCTTCACAGAGAGGCACAGTCTCCACCCCCTCAGACATTCTCCCTCACATAGAGACACATTCTCCACCCCGACAGACATTCTCCCTCACAGAGAGGCACATTTTCCCCAACAAAAACGAAAATTCCCTCCACAGTAAAAGATTTCCCCACAGACACCATGATGCTCTTCCCTCCACAGAAACGAAGATCTCCCCTCCCTCAGAAATGAAGATTGCTCCACAGAAACGAAACATTCCATCCACAACAACGAGGAACCACACCACAACAACGAAGAACCACCCCACAACAACGAGGAACCACCCCACAACAGCTAGGAACCACCTCACAACAGCGAGGAACCACCCCACAACAACGAGGAACCACCCCACAACAACGAGGAACCACCCCACAACAACGAGGAACCACCCCACAACAACGAGGAACCACCCCACAACAACGAGGAACCACCCCACAACAGCGAGGAATCACCCCACAACAACGAGGAACCACCCCACAACAACGAGGAGCCACCCCACAACAACGAGGAACCACCCCACAACAACGAGGAACCACCCCACAACAACGAGGAACCACCCCACAACAACGAGGAACCACCCCACAACGAGGAACCACCCCACAACGAGGAACCACCCCACAACAACGATGAACCACCCCACAACAACGAGGAACCACCCCCAAACACCGAGGAACCACCCCACAACAACGAGGAACCACCCCACAACAACGAGGACCCACCCCACAACAACGAGGAACCACCCCACAACAACGAGGACCCCACCCCATAACAACGAGGAACCACCCCACAACAACGAGAAACCACCCCACAACAACGAGGAACCACCCCACAACAACGAGGAATCACCCCACAACAACGAGGACCCACCCCACAACAACGAGGAACCACCCCACAACAACGAGAAACCACCCCACAACAACGAGGAACCACCCCACAACAACGAGAAACCACCCCACAACAACGAGGAACCACCCCACAACAACGAGGAACCACCCCACAACAACGAGGAATCACCCCACAACAACGAAGAACTACCCCACAACAACGAGGACCCATCTCACACCCAAAGAAGAAGATAAACTCTTAACACAGAAATGAAGATCCCCATAATAAACTTGGAGTCCTCTATATAAACCAAAATTCCCCTATATAAACTGATTCCCTAAAGAAACTGTTTTTTAACAGCAGCCTTAAAGATGACCCTAGCAAAAAAAAAAAAAAGTCACCAACATGCATCAAACACAACCTACTATTTCTTGTTTGACAGAACGGAAACCGGTTTTAAAAGCTAGTGAAAAAATCAAAGAAATTTCGCCCTGAGAGCAATGCACTTCTGTTGTTGGCTGTCTGGTTTTCACAGTTGCTTCCGACATTCACGGCACTGTGCAGTTTCATACAGTGACTGCGGAATACTGCGTTTCATAGAATGATTTCACAGTGCACTTCCAGTGATTGCATACTGCAGTTTCATACAGTGACTATGCAGTGCAGTTTCATACAGTGATTGCACAGTGCAGTTTCATACAGTGATTCCATAGTGCAAAGTTTCATACAGTGATTGGTCAGTGCAGTTTCATACGCTGATTACACAGTGCAGAGATCCAAAGTCAATGGCCGGTGATGACCTTCAGTGCACAGTACTGCGTCTACTACACAGTGATCCACTGGAGGGAAAATCCTACAGTGATACGACAGTACTGAGTCTTCTACACAACAACTGCATTAGTGCTTTCTCTCCTAAGTACTGACTGAGGAGAACTCAGCCTCCTACAGAGTGACTGCACGGTAGTGAGTTTCCTATGTTGCACCAACACCACCCTCCTACAATGGCATAATTTCTTTTACTCCTTTCAGATGCAAAAGTTTGTTTCTCTCTTCATCGTTTGCCTTCCTCTTCCTCCTCTCCAATTCTTTCTTTGTCTCTCTCCTCATTACTATTATAGAAAACACTACACTATAATATTAGGTCAAGAGCGTAGCAAAAGAAAGAGCGAAAAGAGCAAGATTATTATGAGCAGCAGCAGCAGCAGCAGCCAACTCTGCTGTCTCTACAGACCCACAACTCTTACCCCAGCAGAACAATATACATCACCACACATCAAGTACCGACACCACCACTTTCTCATTTTACATCATCTCCCAGGGGAAATATTTCAGGTAAGTGATGGACAAAAAAACATCGAGTTTCAAGTACTATATTCAGAAACTGCGACCATATTTTAACACGTAAATCATGAATATAATTTACATTTCCAAGTCCAGCATATATTTACTAAAGTTCTTCTTGTATTACTGAACAGTGCCTTTCTCACTCACATTTTTGTTCATTTGTAAAGCTATTCAAAGTTCAATAACGGCACAACACGACCGTTTCTTCCTCTTTATCTATCCTCCCTTTCTCTATCGTCTAAGTCTCTCCTTCTCCCCCCCCCTCCTTTCAGACTCCCTCATCCTCCACTCTGGATTTTCCTCGCGTCCCTCACCTACCCTCCCTGTCTATTTCTTATAAAATTCATATGAACTTTCTCCGACGCTCACCGTCAAATATTTCCTGAATGTGGGAAGCATTTCACATCAAGTCCGGAGTTTATGAATGGAAAAATGATTTTTCCTCTGCACCGGCCAATTCTCTGTCAAACAAAGTATTTTGTGGGGAAGGATAGCACAAGCAAAAATCTAAGAAGGCGTCATCTTGGTTTCCTTAATCATGATAAAACAACAGTAGGCCGTGAATACTAAGTATTCTCTTCAGTTATTAATTGAATCATTGTGTTAATGTGGTTGTCTTTTGAGAAAGTGTTATTTATGCACCCATATATTTTTTGTTAATATTCCAAAAAATCTTTGAAATATTTAATTGAAAAAGTAATATTAAAATTTATGCTTCTTAAGTCTATTGACTTTAATCCTGACCGAGGATAACATGCCTGTCTCCACTGATTTTTTACACACACCATAAATCCTCCACTATTTGCCAAATAATTATTCAAACATTTATATTAAAAAGATAGATTCCTAAGAATGCAGGGGACCAAATATCCAGGAGTTAATGGAAAGTACGAAGGGTGACAATCCAGGAGTAAATTGAGAGTACGAAAGAAGTGCAGCAATACGATACGGTGCGGAGAACCCAAGAGTTCTGGCATTACTTTTACTATTTCAGTGTTTATCTTGACTGGATGGAGACTGAGCCGCGATTAGATAACGGAGGAATGAGCCTCCATCACACCTTAAGCTGAATGACTTACACAGGGTTAGCGCTTCGTGTTATACCATACGTACATTATGTTTTGTTACTATCATAAATGAAGATTAAAGAACCACTCGTCGAGTCTCTCTCTAATAAGCTTAAAATATTTCTTAGATGGACAAGCAGCCCTCTAGTGGAGGAAAGTTAAAACTAGAATCCTCAGGAAAGCAATATGGTTTTACGGTGACATTTCGAGTGGAAAGAAGTTGTGGAAAGGTCGCAATATTTACATAGCAGTTTGACTTACGATTTTATTCAAGGCTCTAATCATATAAAACCTTATATATATATTTCTAAATACTAAGGTTTTTCCTGCCAAAATTCGCTCTTAAAAATAAAAATCAATCACAGCAACAAGCGCGCACACACAAAAGTAATTACTATACGGTTAAAAAAAAGGCAGCGGTTATAAGGACTATCAATAACTAATAAATGAGCTAAAATTTTCCGCGATCCCTGCAGGTACTGCTATTATTGTGAAAGCTTCTACATAGAGAAATTGTTCTTGTGATAAAGAACCTCGTGTAAAGAAGGTCTAACGTCCAGGTTCTCTTTAACTTTACGTAACATATTGTTCATCTTTAACGTCCAACAGGCTGCTACGTTCCAAGAACCTAACAATGCAGCCTAGGAAGTTACTGTGATGTATAAGAGCTACGCCGAGCCACCTCGACAGGTTACGTTTGACCTCAGCATCTTTAGAGTCATTATCGGGGCACCAACAGAACTCAAAGTCCTTGTGCAGGGCAGCAATATTAGCTAATGACTCCTGGATCTTCTACATCACGAAGTAGGTGCCCATTGGGCCAGAAATAATAGTGCGCCCAGGGATGAAGTAGACAGTAAACAAGAACTATCGAAGGCTAGTTATAAGCATGAGAGCAACAAGGATATTAAGGAAGACTTGCTCGGTAGCCTGGCACTGCGAAATTCTTTCCAACTTTCATTCTTTGACCCAATACTTCGAGCAGAAACAACTGTTAGAATAGCATGTGGCGTCTTTTGAAATATATTTGCATCTCAATAAAGGTTTAAAGAGCAGCAGGGCAAACAGTGATATGTTTTTCTTAGGCTCTGCTTTTTTTCTTCTTCCTCGTGACACTCCTGAAGCCGTAGAGTAAATTTTGATCGTCGCCATGAACACCATATTGCCATACATTGCTTTACCTTGAGCCTCCTTGAAGTTCTCATAAACTTATTCTGGAATCTTTGCTCTACGTTTATAGTTCTAACTCTATAGCTCAACATCCTGCACTCCCTTCTTTTACCCACTTTATTCCTCTAACTTCTCAAGCTTACTCTATCATCTCCCACTCCCTATGTTCTCTCTTCACTCTTCTCCCTTTCCTGCTTTATACCTTAGTGTTTTCACTGTTTTCACGTTTAACTGTTTTATTTCTCCCCTTCTCTTTCTATTCCACATCTTCATTTCCGACATTACCTCTCCACCCCTGCTCTGCTTCATTATATACTTCTTTAGCTTAATTTTATCATTCTTTGCTTAGTATTTTTTTTTTCTCAACCCTTCCATTATTCTCTACTTCCTCTCTATCTACAGATTGTTTCAAGTAATCTGTATGTATTTATGGGGGAGCATAAATCTATAGAAATCATACAGTGCCTTGGGTAATGGAACTCATTCAAACTCAGTTCAAGGACTTGGAGCACAGGTTCAATTCCTCAGATCAGGAACCCTTCACCAACAGCATGGAATCTCCGTTAAGGGGTGGTTCACATATAAACCTTCCACTTATTTCCTCACAAACCTGGTAATCCCTCCTTCCCAGAACTTATTCTGCTGCACATAAGTCATTTTCCTTCCCCCCTCTCTGACTATCAAAAATTCCCTTCCTCTACCTTGAATCTACAGAGAAGTCATTTCCTTCATCTTGCTAACAGATAACCCATTCACTAGCTTAATGAATAAAAGTAAAAATACAGTGGGTGGAAAACGTTGCAACACACTAACTGGAAACGGAAACTTGGTGACGATCCATTTCTTGTGACATTATCACAGCCTACCCGAATTATTCATGTTAGTAGATACTCAATTCTCGAATCCTTGAAACGCAAAATATTAACCTATGTTTAAATCAGTCTGACAGGGATCAGAGTGGTCTTCTGCTTTGCTCTTCTCTGCGCTGTCCTTGTGTGTGTGTGTGTGTGTGTGTGTGTGTGTGTTTTGTAACCAGAGCCTCCGCCGAGCATGTTTTTGTTCAGTAAATATTCACATTTTTTTTCTTTTCGAAATCTTTTCTATAAAGGGTTTCAGTGTGATAGTGGCTAGTGACTGATCCCTACTGATTACTGATTATAGCAAGTGGGAATGTTTGGCGCTGCCTTGTTACTTTCTTTTGATCGTTGCTTCTCTTTACTAGCTCGCTGTTTTTTCTTTAAATGATCATTGCTTTCTCTTTACTTGATCGTTGCTTTCTCTTGATCGTTGCTTTCTCTTGGTCACTGCTTTCTCATGATCGAGTGTATCCTCGTAACGTCAAGAATGTTTGGGTGGGGTTAGAACTTATGGCAAGTGAGCGGTAAAACTCCAGGCCAGTGCGTACGCCAGTGGGTTACGCACAGTGGTTTGCAATCGTGTTGTTATAATTTCTTGACTAATCGAGAACGTATTCTCGTAACACCACCTGGTTTCTGTATCTCCTTACTAGTACTGTATCTTCCTCATGCACTTTTCTCCATTAAACGATTTTTGAAAAAAAAATAACAATGTTTTGGGCCGATATACAGGAAACTAAATACTCTCTCTGCATTTTGCGTGTTCATATCTTCGTTTTCTCTTTCTCTTTTATTTTGTATTTGTCAACCTGTCACTTTCGCCAAAAATGGGAATCCTCTTTCACCTGGATTCCCTGACGCTGGAACAAAGCTTGCGCAGGTGTTACACCCAGCCAGTACTAACCCCCATAAAATAAACTGCCGTGAAAACAACGTTTAGGATTTTTTGCTAGTTTTACCTTGACAGCGACACTAAGAACTTCGGTGAGCACTATAAACATTCCTA
>NC_091323.1:21138001-21183001 GCF_038502225.1 Cherax quadricarinatus
TTATTCATATATATATTATTCATATATATATATATTATTCATATATATATATATTATTCATATATATATTATATATATATATATATATATATAATATATATATATATATATAATATATATATATATATATATATATATATATATATATATATATATATATATATATATATATATATATATCGTGTCGAATAGGTAAAACTTGCGATTTTGGCTTAAATAACAACGCTCTTCTTGCCGAACAAGGCAAGCGAAAATTTGTATATGCAATAATTTTGCAAAAATCTCTCTGAACCTAACGAAAAAATATATTTCATTGTGTTTGTTTATTAAATTACTGTAAATTTATCTAAAATATGTTTAGCTAGATTAGGCTAGATTAAATAGCGCTTGTTATATTAAGGTTAGTTATGCTTTCTAAGGTTCTTTTGGTATAAAAATATTAATTTTTACATTAACATAAATGAAAAAAATATAAACATTAAATGTATAAGAGAACTGACCAATTTTTACCTATTCGGCACATATATATGCTGTACAGAAAACGAAGCTGAAATTAAGCTTCCTCGGTCAACATCTGTACGTTTATAAAGTACCTGAAGAAACTGAGATAATCAAATTCACTCCAAGCAAAGGAAGGGAAGAGAAGGGCAGACCTAGTTCTCTGGATGAAAGCCCTTAACAGCATCAAGACATATCCCCCTGGAAATAAAACGCTGTTCATTACTTTAAAATTTTAGAGAAACTAGGTGATATTTGGTCGCTGCGCGATCAGAGAAAGGTATCCCTGTATGCCATATGCCCAGCCTCCTGTATCTCAGTCAACGCGACAGGTATATCGGAGGGCGGTGTAAAAATTCTTAAGCAGGAGTGGGCAAGTTCTTCGATAAGAAGACCCACATATAATACTTTACATACATTTCCGATTGTTCAAGAGCCACAGAAAGTATTATTTTAAAATAGTATTAATGAATAAAACACATCTATATGGAAGTCCTACTCACCTAAGCAGAATATATTTAATATCTGCTCGTTGAAGGTTTTGATTGAATCTTCTTTTTTGCAGTTAATAGTTTTAAAATGTGGCTGGTAGGATGTCAAAGCTGTTCTAAGAAGCTCAATGAGGTTGACTGTTAGTGACGATATCACGATGCTTTGACATGATAAATTTCATTACAGAGAAGAGATTTACAGCAGTAAGTTGTCCCAAAAACAGAGAGTAGTGGGAAGCCAGTTTTGTGAAGATTGGGATACTTTGCTTCTGGGATTTGTTTGCAAAAGTTAATTAGAGAAGAGCTTTTATATACCAGCTTCAAACCCACGTCTTCCTGCAGCTCAATAAGCTGTTTCTATTGAAGCAACATCTGAGGCAAAATGTGCAACAACAGGACATCCAACGTTGATGACATCAATCACTAAAAGATTCACAAGAAATGCAAAAACATAGTTAAAACTTTTTTAGTTTCTTAAACCTGTTCACAGAATCACTATAAAAGTTTTCTTCGTATTGTTTCAATTTACCGTCTTCAGTTTCAACAGAAGGAAAAACAGTTATTCTTAATTTAAGCTTGTGAAACTGGTCAAATTTCTTTGTTGCCACATCTCTTCGAAAAAACTTTATTTTATTCTGAAAAGTGATTGGGTAAGTTCTGTAATAAATTTGTTCCTTCCTCGAAGTGCCAGATTTAAACATTGGAGGTGTTGCATTACATCTATAAAGAACATTAGAGCTTGTACCCATTCGTGATCTCATAGTTGCGTTTTTTTTTCCATTTTTTTCATGAAAGCAATAATTGGTTCAAAATAGTAATAAATTTATTCAAAAGATTGGCAGTTGACATCCATCTTAGAATTCTGTAGAATAAAAGATCACTTGGCTTTTCGTCAAGCTTCAGCTCCTCAATAAAATTTCTAAATTCATGGTGTGATTTTGCACTTGTCCTAATGAAATTCAAAGTTCCTAAAATGCAATTTATGACACCGTTGAATTTTAAGTGTTTGCTTACTAAATGCTCAAGGTGGATGATACAGTGGATAGAGAGACAATCAAGAGAGTTTGGATCACGTGTCAATTGCCTAACTAGACCAATATTTTGACCTACCATAGCTGGTGCTCCGTCTGTTGCAATGCTAACAAGTTTATCCAATGGTAGTTGAGCATTTAATGAAGCTTTGTTAAGTTCATTTTTGATGTCAGTACCTTATGTGGTTTCCTTGAAGCTTATCAGATCAGGAATATCTAGAATGTTTGTAGATTCATCCAGTGCTAAGCTAAAATCAACGCTACTTTTCAGATCACTCTACAGTGAACATACGACTGTAGAACTAATTTCAGAAATGTTTCTCTCAGTAGTGCGGCAGGAGAGAGGAATGTGTTCTATTGCCGGTTTAAGTTTTGAGTTCTCTGAACCGAGAATTGCAATCACATCACTAATATTCTTTTTTACAAATTCTCCTCGATTGTATGGTACAAAATTAACTTCAACAGCCAAATTACTTTGCTTACAGGCGGAAAATAGATTATTTTGAGTGATTAAATTAAATTTAAACAAATTTATCTTATTTTTTCGCAGTTATGATTCAGGAGGAAATTCAAGATACAATTTTTTTGTTACATTCACTGTGACTCTTTAAATCACTGGATTTAAAGTGGCTGATGGTTGCATGACAGATAAAGCCTTGTTCAAATTTAACAGTAAAACTGTCTTACCACTGTTGGTTAAACACCCGTTTCCTATTCGTATTCCCGTTTTATACTTTTCTGTTGCTCATTCATTTTAATCAAACTTAAATATTTGTTAATCGGAAAGTATTTATCTACACTGCACTGCACTAGCTATGCTCCACTACCTCTGCCAGCGCATAATTTGTGTACTGCGTGAAGTGTGATGGAGCAGAGTTCAATTGTATCATCCGTACTTATTTAAAATATGTTTTGAATGTGTTCAGAGAGTTTAAACAGCAGTTTGGACACATAATACATATGGATATTTGAATAAGATAATGTGAATTACCCGTATGTATATATGAAATATTTTAATATTGGTATATACTAAACTACTATAGATTAATACAAAATTTTAGGAAAAATGGCAGTGATACCCAATATTGTCTCGAGAACCGCACAGAGTAGCATCGGGAGCCGCATGCGGGTCGCGAGCCACAGTTTGTCCACGCTTGCTCTATAACAACATAATGTAAAGTATAGGTGGACCATTCATCACCAGGACTAGCGAAGGCTTTATCCTCCATCGTTTGATTGTGGCCCCTTCTCCGATTAGCCGGTCTTGTGAATAAACTGACCTCTCAAGTCATTTTAGTTATGTTTGCCAAAAACACAAAAAAAGGGAAAAAGAATTAAGGCGAGCCATAAAAATCTTACTTCGTCATTTAACCTGGCAGACAATTACCATAAACCTCTCCCACCCTTGCTCGTCTCTGTCCTGCTCGGAGGAGGTACTCCGCCCCCCTACTAACCAACCTGACTAAGCCATACTGAGAGATGGTAATTTTTTCCGTAATAGTAATTCCAGGCCTGCTGGAAGGAATTTTTTTTAACGCTGACTTGGGTAAAAACCATAGTGCAATATCTGACAATATCCTCGTCGCCCTGCTATTTCCTATGTAAACAACCCATCGTGTGTGATGGAATGTGACACGGGAAGTGATAGCTTTTGTTTTCACACTATCATATTCGGTAGCAGCACACTGTGAATGATAAAAAAATATGCCACGAGCATGTAGAATAAAAAGAGACCTATACGATTTTGCTGTGTAACTATACAGTGGACTTGCATCATAACACCAAATAATTTCTCAAACTGTCTTTAGGTTTCTCCCTTCATCCTTTCCTTTCTTTTGACTGGTGAGAGACTCGGTTTGATATTCAATGCACTCGAAAAAGATTCACGCTACCACTTGCTAGAAATATTTTAGACGAAGTGGAGAGGATTTACTCCGTTCTTTTTCTGTCTGTCCCTGATAAGTGCAACACACTAGTTGTTAGCACTGGAAACACGCTCAGTGAAGACAATAACTGCCTTCCATTAAATCGGGAAAAGTATTCAGTTCTTCACGTATGAAGGTTGAGGGAGTTGATGATAACTAACCTGTGAGATCAAACAGCGCTCCCGGAAATAAAAACTGTACACAACCCGCACATAGAAGACAGGAGCTTACGACGACGTTTCGGTCCGACTTGGACCATTTACAAAGTCACACTAACGAAAAGTAGAGCAAGATGGGTATAAATAGGCAGGAAGTGGTATTAGTAGTATTGGTGGAGGTGATAGAAAGTAGTAGTGGGGAGGTAGTAAGAGGAGGAGGAGCCAGTCGAATACTAAGAAATAGGAGCACTGAAAGGGAGCTAGGTACCCACAGAGGGTAAGAGCAAGAACACCGAGGGGAAAGGGGAAATAAATAAATAAACAAATAAAGAAGGAACAAATACAAAGGGCATAAGAAAGACAACACAAAGGAGAAAAAAGGAAAGAGGAAAGGGAAAGAGAGATAAGAAGAAAAAGAAGGAATCAGGATAAGTCACGAGTGTTCTGAAATTTGGAGCATTCACTGTATTGTGCCTTTTTTTGTTATTTATAAAAACTGTAATTGAAAGACACACAAGAATATCTAAGTAAGGAAAATAAGAACAGCTAGCAAATATAAATTACGCTGCTAGGCAGACAAGGGAAAAAAGCCGACAAGAGAAGCTGAAGACAGTTATAGCAGAGAATCCTTTTAATACAGCATTTCGCACAAAGCTGGACTTTTTCAAGTATACAGACTTGCTAAAACCCAGCTTTGGGCGAAACGTTGTACCAAAAGTGATTAGATACTACCAGCCTTTATTTCCACAAATCGCACTGGACATCATAAGAAGTTAAAACAGCCATCATCAGTTAAAACCAAATAAATTGCACCAGAAAAGTTTTCTCATTATCGTGAACTAAACCCTCATGAGGCTATCGATCAAGGGACCAAGTATCTTAGCTGGCTCTAGAGCATATTCCGTATATAAAAAAATATCTTGCATCACGCATAATATATGTATTATGATGACTGTGAAGAAATCTCCATCATGCCTCAGACTCTGATCCTAGCTAAACTCGCACGGGTCAAAAAAAGGCCTAGCGTATGGGAGGTAAATCAGCTCGATCCAAAGAACGCGAGAGTACTCCCAATTAATTTGGAACAAGAATGCTTTACCCAGCATTGGCACGCTGCAGAGCAGCACTCCGGCCGCACAAAACACACTACTGCTAATGTTGCGAATTCTTGAAGTCGCATTCTTATGCTTCGATCATTATGCAAATTTCTTTACGAGTTCTCCTGATGGCCATTTTTCAACGCACATTGTTATTCATTAGTGGGTGAATATCTCTGGCTGCGTGGGAAGCTGCGCTACCAAGCGTGTGGGGTAATATTTACGGCAAGGCGTGGCCAGCGAATTATTTATGGTCCAGCTCCATCACCAGCGCTCAAGTGGGAGATGTAGAACGCGTTTTTCTTTTGTTTTTCTAGTGGAAGAATATATTTTCTATAGAAAATATTTTGGAACGAATAGTAACAAAATTATTCACTATCAACTCGAAGGGCAGCACTATCAGCTCAAGGAGTACTACTATCAGCTCAAGGAGTACTACTATCAGCTCAAGGACTACTACTATCAGCTCAAGGAGTATTACTTTCAGCTCAAGGACTACTACTATCAGCTCAAGGACTACTACTTTCAGCTCAAGGACTACTACTATCAGCTCAAGGAGAATTACTTTCAGCTCAAGGAGTATTACTATCAGCCCAAGGAGTACTACTATCAGCTCAAGGAGTACTACTATCAGCTCAAGGAGTACTACTATCAGCTCAAGGACTACTACTATCAGCTCAAGGACTACTACTATCAGCTCAAGGACTACTACTATCAGCTCAAGGACTACTACTATCAGCTCAAGGACTACTATCAGCTCAAGGAGTACTACTATCAACCCAAGGAGTACTACTATCAGCTCAAGGAGTACTACTATCAGCTCAAGGAGTACTACTATCAGCTCAAGGAGTACTACTATCAGCTCAAGGAGTACTACTATCAGCTCAAGGAGTACTACTATCAGCTCAAGGAGTACTACTATCAGCTCAAGGAGTACTATCAGCTCAAGGAGAACTACTATCAGCTGAATGAGTACTACTATCAGCTCAAGGAGTACCACTATCAGCTCAAGGAGTACCACTATCAGCTCAAGGAGTACCACTATCAGCTCAAGGAGTACTACTATCAGCTCAAGGAGTACTACTATCAGCTCAAGGAGTACTATCAGCTCAAGGAGTACTACTATCAGCTCAAGGAGAACTACTATCAGCTGAAGGAGTACTACTATCAGCTCAAGGAGTACCACTATCAGCTCAAGGAGTACCACTATCAGCTCAAGGAGTACCACTATCAGCTCAAGGAGTACTACTATCAGCTCAAGGAGTACTACTATCAGCTCAAGGAGTACTACCATCAGCTCAAGGAGTAGAACTATCAGCTCAAGGAGTAGAACTATCAGCTCAAGGAGTAGAACTATCAGTTCAAGGAGCACTACTATCAGCCCAAGGAGCACTATCAGCCCAATGAGTATTACTATCAGCTCAAGGAGTATTACTATCAGCTCAACGAGTACTATCAGCTCAAGGAGTACTACTATCAGCTCAAGGAGTACTACTATCAGCTCAAGGAGTACTACTATCAGCTCAAGTACTACTATCAGCCCAAGGATTACTACTATCAGCCCAAGGAGTACTACTGTCAGCTAAAGGAGTACTACTATCAGCTCAAGGACTACTACTATCAGCCCAAGGAGCACTAGCAGCCCAAGGAGTACTATCAACCCAAGGGGTACTACTATCAGCCCAAGGAGTACTATCAGCTCAAGGAGTACTACTGTCAGCTCAAGGAGCAGTGCTATCAGCTCAAGGAGTACTACTATCAGCTCAAGGAGTATTACTTTCAGCTCAAGGAGTATTACTATCAGCCCAAGGAGTACTACTATCAGCTCAAGGAGTACTACTATCAGCTCAAGGAGTACTATCAGCCCAAGGAGCACTACTATCATCCCAAGGAGCACTACTATCAGCTAAAGAAGTAGTACCATCAGCTCAAGGAGTACTACTATCAGCCCAAGGAGTACTACTATCAGCTCAAGGAGTACTACTTTCGGATCAAGAAGTACTACTATCAGCCCAAAGAATACTATCAGCTTAAGCTGTAGTACTATCAGCTCAAGGTGTAGTAGTATCAGCTCAAGGTGTAGTACTATCAGCTCAAGGAGTAGTACTATCAGCTCAAGGAGTACTACTGTCAGCTCAAGGAGCAGTGCTATCAGCTCAAGGAGTACTACTATCAGCTCAAGGAGTATTACTATCGGCCCAAGGAGTACTACTATCAGCTCAAGGAGTACTACTATCAGCTCAAGGAGTACTATCAGCTCAAGGAGTACTATCAGCCCAAGGAGCACTACTATCATCCCAAGGAGCACTACCATCAGCCCAAGGAGTACTACTATCAGCTCAAGGAGTACTACTATCAGCTCAAGGAGTACTACTATCAGCTCAAGGAGTACTACTATCAGCTCAAGGAGTACTATCAGCTCAAGGAGTACTACTATCAGCTCAAGGAGTACTACTTTCGGGTCAAGGAGTACTACTATCAGCCCAAAGAATACTATCAGCTTAAGGAGTAGTACTATCAGCTCAAGTAGTACTACTATCAGCTCAAGGGGTACTACTATCAGCTCTAAAAGTACTACTATCAGCTCAAGGTGTAGTGCTATCAGCTCAAGGTGTAGTACTATCAGCTCAAGGAGTAGTACTATCAGCTCAAGGAGCAGTACTATCAGCTAAAGGAGTACTACTATCAGCTCAAGGAGTACTACTATCAGCCCAAGGAGTACTACTATCAGCTCAAGGAGTACTACTATTAGCTCAAGGAGTACTACTTTCAGCTCAAGGAGTACTACTATCAGCTACTATCAGCTCAAGGAGTAGTACTATCAGCTCAAGGAGTACTACTATCAGCTCAAGGAGTAGTACTATCAGCTCAAGGAGTACTACTATCAGCTCAAGGAGTAGTACTATCAGCTCAAGGAGTAGTACTATCAGCTCAAGGAGTAGTACTATCAGCTCAAGGAGTAGTACTATCAGCTCAAGTACTATCAGCTCAAGTAGTACTACTATCAGCTCAAGGAGTACTATCAGCTCACGGAGTAGTACTATCAGGTCATGAAATAGTTCGATCAACTTAAGGAGCAGCACTATCAGCTCAAGGAGCAGCACTATCAACTTAAGGAGCAGCACTATCAACTTAAGGAGCAGCACTATCAACTTAAGGAGCAGCACTATCAACTTAAGGAGCAGCACTATCAGCTCCAGTAGTAGTAGTATCAGCTCAAAGAGTAGTACTATCACCACAAGGAACAGCTCTATCAGAACAGCACTATCACCTCAAGGAGTAGTAATATCAGATCAAGAATGAGGCGAGATATCACGATATATATTATGATATATATTATGATATGTATTATGATATATATTATGATATATATTATTATATATATGCACTTTTTGTTTTTTCTCATATTATTATTATTATTACATTTAAGAGATGGGCTAAACGCATGAGGGGTTACTGAAGTGAATTACTATATTATATTCATGGGGAAGCGTTAAACACCAAAGGTCAGCTATATGAGGCACTCAAGTTTGATTCGTTGAAGCGGAGTAGCAGCTTCCATTCCATGAATCAAGAGCCCTTCCTCAGCATCAAGCATCACCTCCCCTTTAAAAGGTGAAATATATGAGCTCTCTCCTACTCAATCGATTAAAATGGAAATTGCCTCGGGAGTTTTGCACTGATGGGCATTTCTCGCTTGGCATTGTTATTCATTAGCTTTTGAATAACTCCTGAAACACTGCGTTGCTAGATGTAGTGCGTTACTTTTCCAACGTGTTACAATACTTCAGGTTCTTTATGATTTAAGCACAGATAAAAAGGATCATTTTTTCTTAGATTAAGTTTACTAACTCTAATATGACCTAGCCTGATTTTGCCTAGCCATATCTCACCTAACCTAGTTTGTCTTTAACACACCTAGGATAAGCTAAAAGGGCAAATGTGAGTAAACGGGAGGGTCATCTAGTGGATTAAGGAGTAACTGAAAAAAAAGACAAGGAGTGACAGGAAACTAAAGAGTTAAGTTGGATTAAGGTATTAAGGTGAGTCGTTTAAGAATCATTAAAGGGCTGCTACTTTCCACGATGAATAGAAAGATGGAATGAGAGAGAGAGAGAGAGAGCGAGAGAGAGAGAGAGAGAGAGAGAGAGCGAGAGAGAGAGAGAGAGAGAGAGAGAGAGAGAGAGAGAGAGAGAGAGAGAGAGAGAGAGAGAGAGAGAGAGAGAGAGAGAGAGAGAGAGAGAGAGAGAGAGCGCACTACCCATATTAGAACAAGTAATTACAGAGGACAAAGAAAACTGTGCTCTGTAAATAGTTCCACCCGAGTAGTCTCCTACCGTAGTCCATCCAGAAGAGAACTTCCCATCCAGTTACAAGTGAGGTGATGTAGGCAACAGCTCTTAGCTGTGTGTGTAATACACACACACATTATACAGTGGAACCTCAAAAATCGAACTGCTCCCAACACGACCAATTATGTAAGTGTATTTTTGTAAGTGCTTTTATAAGTATTTTTGAGGGTCTGAAATGGACTAATCTAATTTACATTATTCCTGATGGGAATAAATTCATTCGATAAAGGCACTCGAACAGCTTTCTGGACCGAAGAAAGTTTGATATTTGAGGTTCCACTATATATATATATATATATATGTCGTGCCGAATATGTAAAACTGGTCAATTAGCAAAAACTCATTTAAAATTAAGTTCTTTCTAAAAATTTCTCTTATACGTTTAAAGATATATTTTTTTATTAATGTTAATGTAAAAAATTTTAGTTTTGCTCCAAAAGAATCTTAGAAAACTTACTTAACCTTATTATAACAAGAACAATTTATTTTAGCCTAACCCAACTAAATATATTTTAAATACGTTTACAATAATGTAATACTAAACACAGTGAAATATATTTTTTTCGTTAGATTCAGAATGATTTTGGCGAAATTATTGCAAACACAAATTTTCGCTTGTCCTATATGGCAAGATGAGCGTTGCTATTTAAGCCAAGATCGCAAGTTATATATAGTATATATATACATATATACTATAATATTTCTTTCTTTCAACACACCGGCCGTATCCCACCAAGGCAGGGTGGGCCAAAAAGAAAAACGAAAGTTTCTCTTAAATTTAGTAATTTATGCGGGAGAAGGGGTTACTAGCCCCTTGCTCCCATATATATATATATATATATATTATATATATATATATATATATATATATATATATATATATATATATATATATATGTCGTGCCGAATAGGCAGAACTTGCTATCTTGGCTTAAATAGCAACGATCATCTTGCCATATAGGACAAGTGAAAATTTGTGTATACAATAATTTCGCCAAAATCATTCTGAACCTAACGAAAAAAATATATTTCACTGTGTTTAGTATTAAATTATTGTAAACAAATCTAAAATATATTTAGTCGGGTTAGGCTAAAATAAATGGTTCTTGTTATAATACGGTTAGGTAAGTTTTCTAAGATTCTTTTGGTGCAAAATTAAAATTTTTTACATTAACATTAATGAAAAAAATATATCTTTAAACGTATAAAAGAAAATTTCAGAAAGGACTTAATTTTAAATGAGTTCTTGCTAATTGACCAGGTTTACATATTCGGCACGACATATATATATATATATATATATATATATATATATATATATATATATATATATATATATATATATATATATATATATATAGACATGTTACAGGGTTAGTCAAAGTGACTACCTCAGTTCAATCCAAATATATGAAAGGTTTAAAAAAAATTGGAGATAGGATGAGAAAAAAACAAAAACTGAGACCGCACTTGAACTTGATTGATGAAGATTAAGAAGCGAAGCCAGAAATTTACACTGGACTCCCACGAACACAAATCGGTGAGTACATATGTACTTGTCCCCCCACCATACTCCACCAAAAGCACACACAACCATTGAAACTCTTCAAACTATATGAAACATGAACGTCATACTTCCGACTCTCCGAACCATGCTTTTGTGTTCCGCCACTGTCAACACACAGTAAACAAATACTGGGATGCAGCAGCCATCACGCAGGTCTTGTACCGGGCACCAGCAGGAGTTACACAGATATTGTACGGGACTTTAACACCAGCCACACAGACTTTGTACTGGGAAGCAGCAGCAACCAAACAAACGTTGTACTAGACTGCTCTTAGTTGAAATCAGTTTCATTTGTCAACAACAAAACATGCCGCATGTAAACATGGTTTACATGCAAATTAAGAGGAAAGAATAATCTCGATTATAAGATATATATATATATATATATATATATATATATATATATATATATATATATATATATATATATATATATATATATATATATATATACATATATATGAGAGAGAGAGATTATTGTAACCACAAACGAGTGGTATTTAATCAATAACATCACTGCTACTAGCTGAGGACTCGAACCCATATCGTTTTGGCCTGCCTCATGGTGAGCGAAAATCACATAACGCTCTAACTCACTGACCCACTCAATCCTACAAGAATCACGCACCCAGCAGAGCTAGGTGTTTTACCGTGATCCGAGGACATACAGTGGTGTGGGTGCCTCTGAGTTAATTTCATTCTACTCCCCGTTTGGTGTACTAGCCTCCACGAGCAGTATATATGTATTATTGTAACCACGAACGAGTGATATTTAATCAATAAGAACAATGCGACTAGCCAAGGTCTCAAACCCATGTCGTTTTGGCTCGTCCATGGTGAGCGAAAATCACATGACGCTCTAAGCTCAGAGGCACGCACATCACCGTATGTCCTCGGATCACTGTAAAACACCTACCTCTGCTGGATGCGTAATTCTTGTAGGACTGAGTGGTCCAGTGGGTTAGAGCGTCATGTGATTTTTGCTCACCATGAGGCGGGCCAAAATGACATGGGTTCGAGTCCTCGGCTAGGCACAGTGTTGTTACTGTTATATATATTTATACTACATATCTCGAGCTGACGTGTTATTCTATAATCAATAAGGTATATCTCAAAAGTAATAAATTAAGGAATGAAATGACAAGAATTTTATTACAATAGATACGAGGCATCATTCACAAACTCTCGTATTGCCGTCTTTTTCGTAATTTGACATCGTCCTTAAATTTAAGTAAGACATTTTATAGGAATTTACTTGTGTGATTCTGAATTTTTTTTTTATTGATAGTACTACAATTATTGCCTGAAATTATTTAGTATTGTGCTGCAGTGAATGATTATTTTCCAGGACCACAAACGTAAATCATGACGAGAAGCACAACAACATTTGTTATTAGACGACGTTTCGCCCCGGGTAATAAATTTTGATCAAGGTGAAGGTGAATTGAAAGGGTGTAATAAAGGTTTGTTATACAGACAGAGTCTTTCCTTCCTACTCGTCGTCAGAACCTGTCGTCCTACATAGACTTGTCTACAGGAAGATCGTTACGTAGTCGTTTCGGTCCGTTGTAGTTCATTGTCATGTCACAAATTTATTTTTTTCCAGCTACGATATTGCGCCTCAATCTTTTATATTTGCTGCTTGAAAGAGTAGTGGAAAGAATAAATCGTTTTGTAACACGGTGCATATATGTCAATTGTGTGAGCCTTGACTGGTATTAGACCGGGTATCGCTCAGCGGACGGAGGATCGAGCTTCCATCACTCTCTGCACTGAATGACTCATAATAATAATAATAATAATAATAATAATAATATAATAATAATAATAATAATAATAATAATAATATAATAATAATAATTACAATGATAAAGAAGGGGTGGAGAAATGTTGCAGTTTTTGATCTGTAGTATCAGCACGCCTCTGGAAAAACAGTGTTGGAGTAAGTGATGATGAAAGTGTTTCTTCTTTTAAGGGTCCCTCTGTCTTAGTGGGAAATGGCCGTGTTAAAAATATAAAAAAAATGTGATATAATTTGAATTTTTTAGGGGTTCGACCGGAGAGAGGAAGAGAGAGAGAGAGAAGGGGAGAGGAAGGGGGGAGAGGAAGGGGGGAGAGGAAGGGGGGAGAGAGGAGGAAGGGGGGGGTGGAGTAAGAAAAGGAGAGGAGTGAGTGAAACAGAGAGGGGAGAGGTAACAGTTTGACTCGTCAGGTCATTATGCAAATTCAAACCGGGTTTTCGCCTCATGACCATTTTTTTCGGCGTTCGTCGCTATTCGTTAGTCGGCGAGTAACTCGCTCTGCGCCCGAGTCTGCACCGCCACGCGCACAACCGCGATTATCCGACAACACATTCATGGGGGGAAGCGCTAAACCTCTATGGGTGATACGGCGCCGGTGAGAGGTGATAAAGTTTTATCCGAGAAAAAAAATGGCTTCTCCAGTTTCCAGCACCAAGCCCTTCACTAGGTACCGTTCATGTGATGAATTTAAAGTGAAACACGGGTTGCGAACACCGTAGACTTTAGATTCTGTTCCGTATTATTTATTCGAAACTTAAACTTGCAGGGGCCATACGTCTTGGGGGAATAAGAGATAATCTTTAATCCAAGGAAGAGGAAAGATAGCTTTAAGTCCACGGATAAAGAGCACTCATTAGAATCAAGGCACTTTCCTTAATAGTATACTGCATCACAGTTTCCGGTTTCCGTTTAGGTGTACTTTTGATGTAAGGAAGTACACTAATGTAGTATATCGCTATTAGCGGACGGAGGACCGAGCCTCAACCATCTAAACAAAATTGTAAGCTGTATCTTTTATGTGATTAGGAAAGTTAAGTCATGGTTCACTGTTAGATCATCATCATCATCATCATCATCATCATCATCATCATCATCATCATCATCAGCTGGTGCTGAAGAGTAACGACCTGTAATTTTTCAGTACAATTGCTTGTATTTGAGAAAATGATGAGGATGATGAGGAAAATTAGAATGACATGATAGCGGATGGTCAAAATGATGGAAGTCTTAAAGATAACGTACCTCAAGACCGGAGTAAGAATTAGGTAGGCCAGGGGAAAGCAATGTATGAGGCACCTGATACTGTTAAAATTTACTGACATAATACACACTAGTGTTAAATACCTCGCCATAAAGTTCTGCGTTTCCAACACAGACATGGACTTATAAAAAAGATTTATTTGAAAAAAAAGCATCACGTTATGATACCGGAAGCGCATCCCTACTTTGCAGCGATCCTTCTTGTGTAGGGATGCAATCAATTCCCTACAACAACGAAAACCATAACGATGGTGGTCAGGGGCTGATACGTGTCACTGAGAACCTGCTAATTGTTAGCACATAATTATAAGCAGAGCTCAAAGAATCTAACAGCTCTCAGACTTATTTATCACCTTGGTTAATTTGCATTCATTCTCCCGTCATGTATGGGATGGGGACGAGACAATATGCATCTGTCTTCTATGAGGCAGGTCGGTTAATTGGTTAAGCATATACCACTTGAACGATGATGAAATCTTCATAGAGATATCCGAGTATACCTCATTTACATTTGCCATGACAAAGCACAAGCCGGCTCACATTCACATATGCACGTGTACACGTACCCACATGCACGTACACACGGACGCATACACACCCACACAGAATATAAGGTTTGCCCGATCCTTAATTTACAGAGAATAGCGCTGTCACCATTCTTAACATTCCGAAAGCTAAAAAAAAAATTAGTTGGTTTGGGACAAACGTGTACTATAAAGTGCACTCAATACAGCAAGCAGCCTTTGCCTCGGCATCTGCCCGCTCATTATCCTGGATCACTAACATATCTCGAACACCAGACTCATCCTTACGTCAGGAATGAATTAAGGTCTAGCATTCTTAAAAATTCTAGGCCTCAGCTCGAACAGGGTTCCATACTGTGCTAGGACCAGCAAACTGCAAAGCTGTTTTAATATATTTCGTACAATCATACGATATTTTCACGGGAAACTGCAAATAATAAAAAGCTTATAATTTTGGGTATAACTTAACATAAAATTTGGGAGAGAAAGAGAGAGAGAGAGAGAGAGAGAGAGAGAGAGAGAGAGAGAGAGAGAGAAAGGGAGAGAGGGAGAGAGGTTATTGAGAGATGGGGGGGGGGAGGTATTGAGAGCGAGCGAGCGAGGTAACGGTTTGACTCGTCAGGTCATTATGTAAATTTTCTCCAGGTTATACCCTGATGATCGTTTTTTCGGTGGCCATTACTATTCATCAGTCGGTGACTAACTGGCGCTGCGCGGGAGGCTGCGCTGACACGCGCAAGTGACGATGATCGGCAGACACTGTTAGAGCCGTAACACTACCGTTGTTCAGGTAACGAGACGTCAAAAGTGGATGCAAGAACTCCGTAGACTGGATTCTTTGCACCGGAACATTCGAACCCTCGATGATATACTGGATGATATTCACGTTGCCCGACTGGAGTCTTCCAGTTCAGGAAGACACTAGTGAAGTCTCCCAGTTCAGGAAGACACTAGTGAAGTCTCCCAGTTCAGGAAGACACTAGTGAAGTCTCCCAGTTCAGGAAGACACTAGTGAAGTCTCCCAGTTCAGGAAGACACTAGTGAAGTCTCCCAGTTCAGGAAGACACTAGTGAAGTCTCCCAGTTCAGGAAGACACTAGTGAAGTCTCCCAGTTCAGGAAGACACTAGTGAAGTCTCCCAGTTCAGGAAGACACTAGTGAAGTTTCCGAGCTCAGGCTGACACTAGTGAAGTCTCCCAGCTCAGGCTGACACTACTGAAGTCTCCCAGCTCAGGCTGACACTACTGAAGTCTCCCAGCTCAGGCTGACACTACTGAAGTCTCCCAGATCGAAGAGGATAACATCACAATGCTAATGTATCAAATTCTATTAAATAGAAAAATACATGAATCCCTCCTGCGCTATTGTTTTCAAGTCTTTATTAATAGAAATCAAATTAAGACTATCACCTGGAATTAGTTTCAACAGATTTTTAATTGTTCTCTCTTATGAACATCTTCAGTCTCCATGGATTAGAGTGGCGCTTCTGCAGTTATCTTGTAAAATGTAGATGCCCCTTTCTCTTGTATATAATATTTCTACAACAGAAGATTTAGAAAACTGAGGATGAAGATAAAGATAACGATAATTATAAAGATGATAACGATGACGATAACAATGGTCTGTATTAATAATGGGAATTGGTAATGCATACAAATACAAAATATTCTTAAGACATCAACATCATGTGCGTCCCTGTCAATTTTGATGTGTTATTCTTGTAATTTATTGGATGGAACACGAGGATGAGCACGTGTCTCAAACCCATTTAGTTGGAAGTGGGTTTACCCTTCACATACGGAAATACCCACAAGCAAACCAACCAATCAACCTACTCACCAATACGTACCCACCTGAAATCTACCCCCGGCAGTGTTTTCCTACGTCGGCTGTCTGCCAGTACAATGTCTGAGGCTGGGACGCTTTAGGCATCTTGTGCCACTGGTAATGTGTGCAAAGAGAAGTGCAGAGGTGTAATCCCGGGAATCAAAACGTACGCTTGAGTAAAAAACTAAGTTTTATTCTCTTCTGTGCTAGCCTTAAGTCACGAGTGACTTAATAATGCCCCAGAACCTTTTTAAAATTTAATATTAACAGTTAATTATCAGGATCGCATAATATGGTATGGAACTGTTATTATTATAATAGTGTTTTTGTGGTTAGTCGAGAACGTATCAGTTCCGCTGTAACGAAAATTTATTCTTCTCGTCTAGAACGGAATATCGGTAAATTACTGTAACCTCTTCTGTTGAAATATGTATATAATGGCTAATTTATCGAATCCGCTTCCGCCAATAGTGATCATCTCCTCTTAAAACAATGTGGCAGATAACGAACAGTTTCCCAGCGATTGAATATAACGTAGAAAAACATCATTATCCGGCAGTGAGTTGTGTACTAATTAGTCTGTAGACGAGGCATTCAATTGTCTTGGTATCGTATTTTATAATCCGCTTTTGAAATCCGCTTGTGTTTAGCTTTTACTTTGAAAAAAAAAAATGATAGAAATCACCTAGTTAAGCTGTTGATTGACTAGATCTGTTACAATCATTTCTGTTTTTGTAAGATGTCTAGAGTGAAGGCCTGAGTGAGAAAGTGGATTTTTGTGTTTCACAACTAACGGAAGGAGGATGCAACATGCAGTCCTAGAACTGAATGCGCCGTTGTGGTTTACCTAGACACTATAACAAATATAACAATACAAACAAGCCCTACTTTGTTCCACTGATTCTTTCAAATTATTTATGTGAAATTGCTTCCTTCATCTGTTGTTCATCTGGGTGTTCAGCCACCATCAGCTTCCCATCATCCTGTTACTCTTTACTCCTTGGATTTCCCAGATTATTTTCTGCGTAGTGATTATGCTTCCTCCTTTTTTCATTCTTCCTATGATGTGAAGTCCAATTCGTACAGTCATTCCTCATGGCTTATAACTCGCAAATTCTTGTACTTTGTCGACGTTTGTTCGAGCTGCTTTAGAAGTGTGCTCGAAGCCCATGCTGCATATTCAAGGATCAGAGCAATGCTATGCAGTGTTTGCGTATCTGATCATGTTTCTCAAGGTCGTTCCGACACTTTGCGAGTCTTCGGATCAGGACTCAATATTCCTGATCCATGGGCTATATCGGACCTCTTTTTAAATTGTGTATGCAATTTGCTTCTACCGCTACCTCATTTACATCAGAATTTTCCATTTCCTAAGCACTCTAAGGTTAAAATACTCGTTGACGTACCTGTGAGTCATCTTCCCACTTGCCTTCCCATCCTTCCGATTATTTTGTACATAGTGATTATATCTATCCTGGTTCTCTCTCTTTTTTTAACCTTAAAGAGTTAGCCTTCAGGTCGCCAGTTTCGAGTACGCCTCCAAGGTTATTCGACTGACGGCATGTCACCGGTGATGTGTTGATATTATACTCATCTCTAGCTTCTTTGATGTGGTTAACAGCCTCCGTCCTCCGAAGCTAAATGTAAATAAGACGCACAATGCGGGTTATGAAAATTTCTTATGAAGATTCGTCAATCAGAGAGTGATTAATGGAACTGATAAAATCCCTCGTGGACGAAGCATCTTCACAATAAAATGTCATAACACGAATTGAGTCCTATTTACGTACTATTGTTATACTGTACCAACAGTATAACAATACTGTACTAAGTCACTCGCCATCTACACCTTGCAGTTACTGAAGGCTGTATGAAGACACTTATAGGTATTAATACAACCTTTCGTTGGGAAACCTTTAGATCTATGTAGATCTAAAGGTGTTCATCATCGCCAGTAATACGTCTTTTCATCTAACTTTCTGTAGGTTAGATTCCATTGTTTGATCAATCCCGCAGTCTCAGTATTTGCTCTAATTCTACATCGTCGCTGCGGACACGGGAGGGCGAAAAGATCATTTAGTGTAAAGAAAAGAGCATCCTTCAGGACGACAAGCCAATTTAATTTGACGGAAATAATCTAGTGAACTCCAGAGAATCCACTGTGACGAAAAGCTAGTGATATGAAAAACTAATTTAGTGACTAAAATGCTAGTAGGAACATACTGGTTAACTAGTATGACAAAACCAATCTATTGCAGGCCAATGTGACGATCAGAGAAAGTGGGAACAGAGCGGAAAAATATTCAAGTAAAATCGAGAACTAGTGAAAGAGATGATATGTATAAGACAAAGTTAATCTAGGAAAGATGAAATGCTGTAACAGTGAGAACGAGAAGCTAATATTGTGAGGAAAAGGTAATACTAGGAGGACGAAAAGAAAATATTGTGAGGACAAAAAGCTAATACTGTGAAGACTAAAAGCTACTTCAGCCTATTAAAAAAGCTTTTACAGAGAGGACGAAAAGCTACTGCAATGAGGACATATATAGCCATTGCAATGAAGAAAAAAAACAATAAATACAGCGAAGCAAAAAAGGCATAGCAAGTAGGAAAATAAACCATAGCAAGGACGAGAAGCTACTATAGAGGTGTAAAAGCAAGTAGAGCGAGGACGAAAAACTACTACAGTAATGAAAGTAAGTGATGGTAATATGCTATTCTTGTGTAGCCGAAAATCTTTTGTAGTAATGGTAAAAAATCTGATAGATACTGAAACGCTAGCGAGGGAAAAAAAAACATTGAATGAAAGGTTATTCCAGGTAGGGACGAAATGAGATCCCAGGGAGGACAAAAAAGTATTCAAAGGAGGTCGAAAAAATATTCTAGAAAGAAAAACTAGTCTAGGGAGGCGAAATGCTATTCTACGAAGGACGAAAACCTGTTTTAAGAAAGATCAAGCTATTCTAGGATGAAAATATTCTGAGGAGGAGGGAGTTATTCTGGGGAGGACGGAAGTTATTCTAAGGAGGACGAAAACTATTCTAGGGAGGACGAAAAAGCTATTTTAAAGATAAAGGTTTACTCTAGGAAGGACGAAATGCTATTGCGGGAAGGAGCAAAAGCTACCACACTGAAGCTACTCCAGTGAGAACGAAAACGTAGAGGCAGTGAGGCATGCAATACTACAGGTCTGCTCTCGCATGCTGACTCTTGTATGCAAAATCCCATTTTATATTTTGATGAACGGAATTATTGAAAAGCAATCACTCTACTGCAACAATGAAAAATGGTCTGTCGAATCCCGCCGCTGCTGATATTGCCTGCATTTTGTTATGGTTTCTTTTTTTCATATACCCTTTGCTTCATTCCACTGTCGAATATGCAGTTTATATCGATTTGATGCAAAGAAAACAGTGATGTCTATTTTCTGGGGTACGGTGTTGTTACGTATGCCCGAGGTGACGAGACCGTTTCCAAGAACATGAAGGAAAATGCCCGAGAACGTGTCAGCTTTTTTTTCTCATGGTTCGCAATGGGACATTCAGTGGATGCAGTAATGGAAGCTCAGTTCTTCCTTCACTCTTCACTACACACACACACACACACACACACACACACACACACACACACACACATGGTACTATCATTCAACTTTCCGGTTTGTTAGAGTTGCATTGTTAGTGACTGGAATGAAACTCGGAATTTTGACGTGAATAACAGGACCAATTCATTTTTTCATACATGTTCTCTACTCGAACGAGACAATACAACCAGTGAATCGCTCAACCAATCATTGTCAACAACTCAAACAATTTGCCAATTTTCAGCCAACCTCTCAACCAGTTCATCAACCCTTCTACCACCACACACGTCCTCAATCTCTCTCTCTCTCTCTCTCTCTCTCTCTCTCTCTCTCTCTCTCTCTCTCTCTCTCTCTCTCTCTCTCTCTCTCTCTCTCTCTATTTTTGCTCTCAATCACTTCACTGGGCAAGAGAGCAAGGCACTAAGTGGTTCAAGAGGCGAAGTCACTTTACAGTAAACAGATGCTAGATTCACACGAGTTAAGCGATTTGTCTCAATTAATTTCGTCACATATCCTGGGAAAAAGTGTTAAACAAATGTGCCTTCCTTAGCAGGGAAGCTGGCGGCACCAACCACTCGTGATTAATAATGGCTGCGTTGTTTTTCTAAGCACCAGTAGACTGTCATAATTTTTCCCTCCGGAATAAAAATGTTTGACAAGGACAGAGAGGAAAGTAGAGAGATGGGGGTTAAGAGGAAAAAGAAGAGGGAGGGAGACGGGAGGCGAGAGAGAGAAAAAAGGAGAGAGAGATTGGATTAAGGAGGGAGATGGGAGGTGAGGAGGGGGGTAAAGGTTATCGGAAGATTGGAGCTGAGAGGTAGATAAAAAAAGAAGAGGAAGGAGATGGATGGGGAGATTGAAAAGGGAAAAGATAGAACGGGATACAGGAAGGGGAAAGGGTACAAGGAATGGGAATCAGATTAACTGAAGTGTATCACCAAGCAAATCTAATTTTGCTCAGATGCAATACATAACTTAATGGGTTTCGATATTATTCATATATCATCGTGTTCATATTTATAAAAATTCTCAGACTAGTTATAAATTCTGATTCACTGACGCCTTGTTGACTGCGAAGCTGCAATAACACTATGTAGCCTGATTTTTTTCAATTTATAGAATCACCCAAGATCTTTTCAAAATCCTAAAACGCGAAAATGTAATCTGTTCCCACGAAATCGTAATGACACGACTGCAAACAAACCATACCACAGGCGGGGATAGAACCCGCGTCGGTCTGGAGTTTTATGACTCTGATCGCGGGTTCTAGCCCCACCCGTGGTATGGGTTTTTATGTGATCTATTGTTTTAGTCTGGTGAAAGATATACCACTGGTACACCAGTGATTATTTAATCCCTGATACCCAGAACGGTACTGGTACACCAGCAATTGGGCTTGTCAGTGATCGGGGTCATCATTTGGCCAAGGTCACTGTCAGAAGAGACTAGTTTCCCCATGGGATAAACATTACGCCTAACACCTTGCCTTTGTCTATGGAGATATTATTTTTAGTTTGAAGGGGAAACCTAAGACATTAATTACTCGAGCCTTAGTTCAATATCCAGTTTTATTTATTTTTTTTTAGCACAACTTGGTTCGCGTCTTCATTCTGTTCCTTCGTTCTTCTCTATCATAATTTTCATGCCTTTCCATCCGTCGTTTTTCCACCCTTCCCCCCCCCACACTTCCTCTTTCCCTTCCGTCTTCCACATGCCTTTTCTGCATCAGCTTCCCCCCTCCTTTCTCTCTACATCCCATTTCTCTCATCTTTTCCCTCTCCGTCCCCCCTCTATCACCTCTCTCCAACTTTCCTTTTCCATCTCTACTCTTCTTTCATCACCTCTCTCCTCTCCCTTCCGAAGTTTCACATTATGGCACCAAGAATAATGACTAGTCAACAAAAACGCAAATCATTCACTACCGTCCAGGTGCTGTTGAGTTATAAAATATATCGTGGAAATTTAAACACCACAAGGAAATGACTGGAGAACTTATTTCCAGCAATAATTGAAGGAGAGGAATAACATGCAAAATAATAATTAGCAGCAGGAATAAGAGTAGACGAGAAGAGTAACGATAAATACTGATATATTAAGATAAACAAAATGAAAGAGAAACCAAATAAACGGAAGGAAATATAACGAAATTAAATAAAAACATGAGAAAAAAAGACGCAGAAGAAGAATTAGTAGTAGAGAGAAATAATAAGTAAAAGACAAAGGACAGGATGAGTAGAAGTGGAAGAGAAATGAGGAACAGAGAACGGTTCTAGGACACTGAAAACGAAACATTTTTTTTTAATAAGAGCACTTAGGGGATACATATATTATAATTATGGAATGACTGAGTATCATATTCGCTAAAGAAAATCGAGCAGTACAAATCATACAGATATTATTTAGCCCATTTCAGTGTTAAGTACATTATTATTATTATAATCAAGGGGAAGCACTAAACCCGTAGGATTATACAGCGCCTATGGGGGGATGGAAGGCATTCAGGCTTAATTCAGGGAACTGGAGCACAGATCCAATTCCCTAGATCAAGAGCCCCTCACCAGCGTCAAGGAGCCTTCCTTGAGGGGTGTGTTAAGTACAAAATCAATTACTATACCACTCAGAACAATATTTAATTGCAGTGTGCGTGCTTCCTCAAATTTTCCCAAAATTAAGGATTAGTTGCTGAGTTGGAAGTCACTCGCTGAGAACTTGGACAAAGAACTTCCGAATTTCAGCACACAATAACATGCTTACACAGTAGTCATATCTTAAGCATTTTGAGAGGGAGGTCGACAAGAAGTCGATGAAGAATGAATATTCTTCCCAATGAAAAAAGGCCCACACAACCCAAGCAGCCCAGTGTACATTTATAGATTTTTTGGGAGCAGCCTTTTATTGTTTATTCGAGCAACAATTTTTATTTATTTACAAAGCACTAGAAATCTTTGCTCATTCACCACTTTAAATATATTCCGTTTCTTACATAAAACTTACACTATCATAATGAACTCGCTAGTGTCATGATCAACTCGCTGTCATATTACAAAAATAAAAAACAAGAAAAACTCGCCGATGATAATTTCTACATTCTAAAATACATATCCCTAAATCGTTCTTTGCCAATGGTAACAGGAGTTAGCAAATTTAAACCCCAGAGAAACATACTCTCCAATTACCTTGAAAAAAGATGCTGCGAGTGTAGCACAGTATTAAAGGGAAATTTATTGCACTTGGCCACAAACATTTCAAGTAATGTCATCGCATTAAGGTGGCCCCAGAATCGGGACGTCAGTAATTGTAAAAAAAAAAAAAATGAAACAGTTTCCACTTATCTACTTTGCACCCTTCATTTTCATTTCAAGCAACTACAGGGTATCAAAGAAAAACAACGAGTGTACGAAGTGAAAATATATTGCAATGAGAATTTTTAGAATTCAGTGCCTATGGAAGAAATTTATAATATTTCCAAGAAAATAATGCACCAGGCAAATATGCTGCTCCATAAACTAGAGTAACAATAACAAATTATCATAGACAAGATGTACCTCAGACTTCTAATATTCTAAATATAGGCTGAAAATCTTCTAGTTATATACTGCTTACGTCCTAACATGCTAGGTATAGACTAGAATACAGAAGCTGGCAATCTAAATATTAAATCCCTTAATAATGATTTTACCACGCAATTAACTAGGCGCAGTTTGCTTCAGACTTGCCGCAACGTTTTGATCTCTTAGGATTAGCTTCCCCACTCACAGTTAACAGGAAATACTGATCGGAAACGAGCAACATTAGGATGAAATTAGACCAGTAAGGCTTAAGGAAAAAAAGGAACGCAATAGTAAAGAATTATATTGTTCAGAAATAATGAACAGAGAATAAGAATTTATTTTTTATATCTGGAATTTCGCTGTTGTCTTCCTGCGTAAAAAAAATTGAAAGGAAATAAGTGTTGTATACTTTACACATTTCTTTGTCACCGTCAGTGAGCCGACTTTAGCAGTTTTTAATTGGGTCTAATTTATTTACTAGCCAAGAATGACGGTGGTTTAGTTTTGTTTTGCTTATTGATTAGGGGAGTAATATTTTGATTTTTAAATCAAATGTAGCTCCACTCAAAACTAGACGACTACCTGACTCAAGAAATCGTAATGACACGATTGCAAACAAACCATACCCCCGGCCGGGATTGAACCCGCGGTCATAGAGTCTCAAAACTCCAGACCGTCGCGTTAGCCACTAGACCAGCTAGCCACAATAAGATTCATCCAACTAGGTATATTTCTACACCATAGGAAGGTTAGCACAGGCACCTCTGTGACCACAAATGCAAGTTTTTACAGACGAATCTCTAGCTAGCGTGGCCGTGACGAACTCTAGCTCAAGTCCCTTCACTGCCGTCAACATGACTCAAGAAATCGTAATGACACGCTTGCAAACAAACCATACCCTCGGCCGGGATTGAACCCGCGGTCATAGAGTCTCAAAACTCCAGCCCGTCGCGTTCAATCCCGGCCGGGGGTATGGTTTTTTTAGACGACTACCGTGTACTCGGGTATAAAAGTAGAAAATTACTTTTTTGAAGTATTAAAATCCAATATAAAAAATTTTTTGGCCTGATAATGAAGTGCATTACAGTTATCCTGACAAATGCAGTAACATTGAAATCTGTTTATGATTTAATAACGTTACTCCTTTGGCGAAAGGTCACCAGTTAAGTTTCCCTGTAATTCCATTTGTGTTTACCATCATGTCGGTATAAATCAGTCCCTCAGTCTTGCAGAACTATGCATAGAAGACAGAGTGAAAGATTAGGTAATCAGTCCCTAAACCTAGAAATCTGTGCTTCGTACCTTCGTATCTCAGTTACAGGAGGCAAGTTGAAGTCTTGTATACAGGTGTGAGATCAGGTGCAGCATGACAGGTGGGAGGGACTCACTACTGGAAATAGGTCGTGCCCTAAAGTTGAGCCGGATGTCAGCAAATAGGCTGTACGAAATATTCTCTAGAGCAAGATTCCATAGTGTTACTGTGTCAGACAAGTATCATTTCATTAAAGGAATACAATTCCGAGAAGAGAAATTTAACTCATATGCAACACCTGGGTATCTTTTCCATGAAGATGTTTCGCCAACCAGTGGATTTTTCAATTCAAAACAGAGATGATATACTAAGGCATCATCTCTGAATTATCTCCCTAATGAAGTGAATAACCACTGGCTATCGTAACGTGCTAAAAGAAGGATACCCAGGTGATGCATTAGTGTGATTTTTCATGTCAAACTATTATCGACCTAAATACTAACAACAAAATGCACTATAACTGAAGTTAAAAACTGAGTAGCAGCAATGAAACATACACGAGACATGCTTGTTAATATAGTCAAACTTCATTTCGTTGCATCCCAGGAGCTAATAATTCTGCACCAGAATTATTACCGAGGGGTGTGGAATTGAAGAAATTCTTCAATAATTCATTATGATTTAGTGGACTTGACTAATACAGATAACCGGCTGGAGGAGAGAGCAAATTAAGCACCTGTATCAGTAATAACTAATATCGGGAATGATTCACCACTTTTGGCTATACAAATATATATATATTTGCAATTAAAGATAATCAAGCTTTTTTTTCAAATTTGGAACAGTTATAATTTTTCTCAGCCCTTCAGGCATTGATTAAAGCGACTGCTAGACTCTTATTCAACTGTGTGTGTGTGTGTGTGTGTGTGTGTGTGTGTGTGTGTGTGTGTGTGTGTGTGTGTGTGTGTGTGTGTGTGTGTGTGTGTGTGTGTGTGTTACCCAACGAGTGACTTGCTTGAGGGAACCTTAGCCAACTGAAATATTATGACTACGAGGTATTTCAAAAACACCGACCCAATTTCAAAGCAGTACTGAAACTGGGTCCATCTTTTTAAAACCACCTTGTATTTTCCACAAAAATCTTCGGTTCACTCATCTGTTAGTAAGTATTCTTCATGGTGGAGGTTCAAGAGACATTTTGTCATTTAATACTAATATTTTTGACCTTTCCATTTATTAGTATGTTGGCACAGTACCGATGAGAATAGAAGTTCATAATAATAAGAGTGGATTTAGGACACCAATAACGAGAATTATTATTACAATTAGGGCTAAGCCCATCAGGGTCTGACGGCAGGAATGAAGCAGATAATGGTCGTATAGCCATTAAGGGTGGTACTGCTTCTTGGTTTTAATGAGTTATAATACAGTTTTGATACGAGAGTAATTTCAACCCTTCAGCAGCATCAAAAAATTTACCTTGAAAGCGATCCTCAGATCCCTCATCCAAAACAAAATCAATATTACATGCACAAACTCTACTGAGTATCTTATTTTTTTTTTTAAACTAAGCACTGATACCGTATGGTTATTCAGTTCTTTAAACATATTCCATTTTTAAAATTATCCAACTTACATTATTATTATTTTGTGACTAGTGACCAACTTAGTGACATTATACAAATCATAATTAGGTATTAAAAAATTCGCAAACAATTTTTCACATTCCATAATTCATATTTACAATTCGTTCCAGGTCACAGACAATAACTTTCAGCAGATTTAGAAGACTTGGTAAATAAAGCACATGTAAAAAAAAAAAAGAGAGAATGATGAAAATGCAGTAAGAAAAATATTTTTTATCCTGGTTCATAGAACCAAACTTGTTTGTGGTATTTAATGTTTTCTTGCGCAATTTTCCGTCTATCTTAGATGATGTAAGTTCATAAAAATTATTTTGTGAAGTTACTGCCCGTTTTTTTTTCATTTCGGCATAACCAATAATTCTTCATTTGAGAGAAATTAATGAAGCCGTACGACTGGAAAAATAACTTTTACAAGTTCGCTGATGATACCAAATATTTTCAACGCCTATTTTAATCCTAACTTCTCACTGGTAACTAATCACAAAAAGAAAAAACAGCAAAAAAAAAAAAGAAAAAAAAACTTTTTTTTTATCCTACCTTGTACTTATTGACCTTTGAGAATTATTTATACAGATGAAGGTTATTCTGTTGTAGTAGTGAAATGAAATCTCTACAACTCTCAAACTTCATTAAGCCAATATATAATTTCCAAGTCCAGTGAAGGTTAGTAAATGGAGATTGATTTGGTCTCCAGATCAAGTGACCAGTTTGTGGGGTAACCACTCTGGGATATTATTACTCAGTGGGATATCACAGTAACGCGTTACACGAGTTAATGTTTCAGTAAAGAACAAGGATTCAGCAACAAAGGGGAAAAGGGAGAATAGTGCAGCAAGATTTTCCACTTACTGTTTAATAGGCGAAACACTTCTACACTTATATGCCTGCACACATTGTCGCATCCACAGTCTGGCCAGTCACATCTGCAAGCATAATATAGTATATTCCATATGATTCTTGACATCTCATATTTACAAACAAAAGTAACAACTTGGTTATTCAGCGCTTTCAATATACAGTGCTACTGACATTATCAAATATCTCTATAAATATGAACTTCCTACTCTCGTGACCACAAAGCAAGTAAATCAATTCAGAATCTAATTTTTCCATTCGGAAATCCATATCTATAAATTAGGACATATTCACTAATATCTGAGACGAAACACTTTGCTGGGCAAGAACAAGAACCGTGTGCCGAGGGTGGCATCCCTCTCAGAGAAGGAGCTCCTTCACGTAAGCCCAAATCTCTTAGTTCTCCCTATCCCACTGTTCAGATAATCCAGTAATTTATGTCACATGTCATGGTATCTTATTAATGAAAATACGATACCAGATATTTTAAGAAAATATTATAAATATGCTTGCAATAGGTTAGGTAAGATTCAGCAGGAAACGGGACAAGTGTTTTCTGACGAGGGTCTTAGTCACATGATGACCTGCCACTGGGGTTTTACGGTTACTTGACTGAGGCCTTCAGCTGGCTTGCCGGTTCACCCCTTTATAAATCAAGGGTATAATTACGAGCATAGTTTTAATCCTTGCAGCATTATTATTACAATCAAAATTAAGCGCTAAATCCACAGCAATTCTTGCGAGAGATAAGCCAATTGCAGAGCTAGGCCTTACCCGGCTTAGTGCCTAGGCCTTTTCTATATCCAAATGCTTCTTGCACAACCGTACACATGATGAATACGAGGCGCCCAATAAACAAGCCGCATATCAGCAAAAAAAAAAAATCTAAAATTATTTGGGGCGAGCCAGCATCCAGTGTGGTGGTGGGGGCGGAGGCATAAGACTTCATCCGCAGATCAGTTAATTACTCTAATATTAGTAACAAAGTTACTGCATTCACAGAAAATAAAAGTGGAATTTACAACAGCAGAGTCATCTAATTATAATCTCTTATTAAATTCAATGATTACAGCAACCCTTAAAGGTTATTATCATGAGCATGTGCTAATTGATAGGAGTTCTACAGCGTCTAGAGAATGTAAATGAACATGTATGTGTGTTGCCATGGTAATGTCCGTACAGGAGGGGCCCCGCTTTACAGCGTTTCGCGTTACAACGTTTCATTAATACAGAGGTTTCCAATTATACCCATTTTTCATATATTCAGGCTTCCTACAGTAAATATATTCACTACTCACTATAAGTTAAAAGCGAAAATATTTCAAAGGCAAGTAATGTGTGTATTGTATATACATTTTTTAAGCCTAGCTCTATTTCTTACTTAATGTATGATAATGTAAACATGTTGTCAGGCTTTTATATGCATTTGAAAGTGAAAAAGGGTTGTTTCACTTTACAGCGATCTTAGCTTTATGGCGGTAGCCCGGAATCTAACCTGCTGTATAAGCGGGACCCACCTGTACATGTATGTACACATTATATATATTTATGCACATACATTTATATGAATATATGAATAAACAGAATGGTGGACGGGGAGGCGAACCGAGGTCTGCAGACTAACAGTCCAACCCTCTGGCAATATAAACACAAATGCAGTATAATGTGATCCTTTATTGACTACGTTTCGCCCACACAGTGGGCTTTTTCAAGTCACAAACAGAACTACCTGGGGTGGAAGGAACGCGAGTATTTATAGTCCGGCTGAGGTCAGGTGAAGAATGCTGCATCTGATGATGTACCGAGTGGGGTTATAGAGTCTAAAAACTTGGGTAGCGTAGAAAGGAGATTGGATAAGTTTGTGAGCAGACCTTCTACAGTGTTCTTATGTGGGATAGCGATGAAGAAGTTTCTTGGCAAATGGTTCAGCTATGTTATAGAAGCCACTATTCTGGTTGAAGTTGTCGGATATAGAAATAAGTGATGATTCCAGGATTCTTCGGTATTGAGTGTTGTCTTCTGTGGCGATAAGTCTTGAGTTTCTGTAGTTTATCAAGTGGTTGTGTGAATTACGGTGTTGTACGCAGGCATTCCTTGTGTCGTCAGATCTGCTTGCGTATTGGTGTTCTGAAATACGTGTTTGGAGGTCCCTTGATGTTTCGCCCACGTATAACTTGTTGCAGTCGTTACAAGGGATTATGTACACCCCTGCAGAGGATGGAGGCTTGTCCTGCCTACTACTTGTGATGTCCTTGATGGTCGTGGTTGTGGAGGTAGATACTTGGAATGATGTTTTGGCAAAGATGTTGGAAACATGTTTGGCAATGGAGTTGGTGGGAAGGACTATGTATCTCTTCTCGGCAGTGTCTTCTCTGGGTGTGTTGAAGATGTTTAATGCTCGCCGTCTGCAGTCTCTGATGAAGTGACGAGGGTAGTGGAGTTTAGAAAATATTTGTTCAATTATAGTGCATTCTTCCTCAAGGAACTCGTTGCTGCAGATTCTGAGTGCACGCAGGAAGAAGCCTATAATTACACCACGTTTGGTTTTGGTGTCGTGGTGAGAGTAGAAGTGGAGAAGATCGTTTTGGTTGGTGGGTTTTCGATAGACTTTAAAACGAAGTTCGTGGTCAGCTTTGCAGAGCAGGACATCAAGGAAAGGAAGAGTGTTGTCGGCTTCTTCTTCAAGTGTGAACTGGATTGAAGGTTCGACCTGGTTGAGCTTGTCTTGGAGAGCTTGAACGTTGAAGCGTTTAGGAGTTATGAGGAGAATGTCGTCAACATAACGGAGCCAGGTGACAGACGAAGGAATAATGGTGGAGAAACGTTCGGCTTCTAGATGTTCCATGTATAGGTTCGCCAGGACTGCACTGAGTGGCGAACCCATGGGTAGTCCAAAAGTCTGCTGAAAGAGGTGATTTTCGAAAGAGAAACACGTAAAGCCAACACATAGTTCAACAAGGTCGATGAAATCGCTGGGTGAAATGGGAAGATCGTCACTTGATCTTCCCATTCCAGCCAGCGATTTCATCGACCTTGTTGAACTATGTGTTGGCTTTACGTGTTTCTCTTTCGAAAATCACCTCTTTCAGCAGACTTTTGGACTACCCATGGGTTCGCCACTCAGTGCAGTCCTGGCGAACCTATACATGGAACATCTAGAAGCCGAACGTTTCTCCACCATTATTCCTTCGTCTGTCACCTGGCTCCGTTATGTTGACGACATTCTCCTCATAACTCCTAAACGCTTCAACGTTCAAGCTCTCCAAGACAAGCTCAACCAGGTCGAACCTTCAATCCAGTTCACACTTGAAGAAGAAGCCGACAACACTCTTCCTTTCCTTGATGTCCTGCTCTGCAAAGCTGACCACGAACTTCGTTTTAAAGTCTATCGAAAACCCACCAACCAAAACGATCTTCTCCACTTCTACTCTCACCACGACACCAAAACCAAACGTGGTGTAATTATAGGCTTCTTCCTGCGTGCACTCAGAATCTGCAGCAACGAGTTCCTTGAGGAAGAATGCACTATAATTGAACAAATATTTTCTAAACTCCACTACCCTCGTCACTTCATCAGAGACTGCAGACGGCGAGCATTAAACATCTTCAACACACCCAGAGAAGACACTGCCGAGAAGAGATACATAGTCCTTCCCACCAACTCCATTGCCAAACATGTTTCCAACATCTTTGCCAAAACATCATTCCAAGTATCTACCTCCACAACCACGACCATCAAGGACATCACAAGTAGTAGGCAGGACAAGCCTCCATCCTCTGCAGGGGTGTACATAATCCCTTGTAACGACTGCAACAAGTTATACGTGGGCGAAACATCAAGGGACCTCCAAACACGTATTTCAGAACACCAATACACAAGCAGATCTGACGACACAAGGAATGCCTGCGTACAACACCGTAATTCACACAACCACTTGATAAACTACAGAAACTCAAGACTTATCGCCACAGAAGACAACACTCAATACCGAAGAATCCTGGAATCATCACTTATTTCTATATCCGACAACTTCAACCAGAATAGTGGCTTCTATAACATAGCTGAACCACTTGCCAAGAAACTTCTTCATCGCTATCCCACATAAGAACACTGTAGAAGGTCTCCTCACAAACTTATCCAATCTCCTTTCTATAACCTTCTATAACCCCACTCGGTACATCATCAGATGCAGCATTCTTCACCTGACCTCAGCCGGACTATAAATACTCGCGTTCCTTCCACCCCAGGTAGTTCTGTTTGTGACTTGAAAAAGCCCACTGTGTGGGCGAAACGTAGTCAATAAAGGATCACATTATACTGCATTTGTGTTTATATTGCCATTGTGTCGGTATTTTATACCATTTATTTCCAGTCCAACCCTCTACTGAACCAGCTACGAAGGCCCTGATCGGCCTGTGTAGCTGGACCAGTACAACGTTGTATTGTTAATCTGCAGGTCACGGTTCGCCTTTCAGTGCACCATTCTGTTTATACACTGACAGTTGTTTATTACAGCCTAATTTGAGTATTATTTTATATATATATATATACATATATATATATATACACACACACACATATATATATATATATTATATATATATATATATATATATATATATATATATATATATATATATATATATATATATATATATATGCAATAAGATCACAGTAAACAGGTGATTTCAGAATATGCAAAACAACCACTCTGAAAGAATAGAGAAATTCCAAGCGCTTTCGTGACTACTCACATTATCAAGGAACTATGAAAGTAAAGCATCCAAGGAAGCTATATAAGGGGTCTGGCCAACACCTCACTATCAGATCCCACAACGGTTAAACACCTGACGCGCGCCGACCCAACTTGGATAGGTCCTTTGCACAACTCACCCCGCAAACTATTCTACCCAAGAAAATTTAAAAATTATTTGTCCAGTGTATTATTAAATTCTTCCCAAATTCTATTAATTATAAATGGATCTAATTTATATAAACCAAAGGAAATATTCATATTATTGTCAAAACTCCTTTTTATGAAACAAGATTCAATTATATTCCTGTCGACCATGGACTTGCTTGATACTACTTTCTCAACTTTTTGAAAATCAATTGGATGGTTAAAATCTCTTACATGAATAAATAGAGCATTGGAATCTTGTCCAGTTCTAATGCTATATTTATGTTGTTTTAATCTTAGTTCGAGATTTTTACCAGTTTGACGGTAATAAACTTTATCGCAAATTTTACAAGGAATCTTATAGACACATCCATCAGCATTTTGGGGGGAATTCTTTATCAAAAGTTTTTTTTACTGTATCAAGATTTTTGAATACAACTTCAATATTAAAAGTCTTAAGAAGAGAAGGCATATCAACCAAGTTTTCATGGTAAGGGAGAACCAACATATTTTTAGTTGAATAAGGCTGGTTGTCCCTTTTTGGATTGTAAAAAGTATTTCTAGCAACTTTAAAAGATTTATCAATTACATTTCTTGGGTATTTTAAATCATTACCTATTTTATAAATTTTGGATATTTCCTCATCTATGAACTCAGGACTACAAATTCGTAAAGCTCTCAGAAACATTGATGAGAAAACAGACAGTTTGACTATCTTGATGCGAGGAATAATAGTGGACATAGGAACAGAAAACCTATAAATAACTGCTCCTATGTCCACTATTATATATATATATATATATAATAGTGGACATAGGAGCAGTTATTTGTAGGTTTTCTGTTCCTATGTCCACTATTATTCCTCGCATCAAGATAGTCAAACTGTCTGTTTTCTCATATATATAGATATATATATAGATATATCTATATATATCTATATATATATCTATATATATATCTATATATATATCTATATATATATCTATATCTATATATATCTATATATATCTATATATATCTATATATATCTATCTATCTATATATATCTATATATATCTATCTATATATATCTATCTATATATATCTATATATATATATCTATATATATATATCTATATATATATATATCTATATATATCTATATATATCTATATATATATCTATATATATCTATCTATATATATCTATCTATATATATCTATCTATATATATCTATATATATCTATCTATATATATCTATATCTATATATATCTATCTATATATATATATATATAAGGTCTGGTAAACACAAGGATGAAACCGGGTTACTAGCGAAACGTCAACTCTTGGGTGCAACTTACATATGACCCAGGACCGAGCGAAACGTGATTTAAACATAGCATGACAGAATCAACTCTAGAGATCCTACTAACTGTGAGAGAAAGAGCGAGAACAAGAATACAAGCAAGAAAGAGCAATAATGAGAGCAAGAAAACTAGAGGAAGAGTGAGAGTAAAAATGAAAGCAAAAGCGAGAGCAAGAGTGAAAGCCAAAATAAAAATGAGAACAAGAATGAGAGCTAGAGCGAGGGCAAGAGCAACTTAAATGAAGACATTTTGCAATATATTTGCCAATAAATGACAAAATAAATAAGGCACTTGCTGCTAAAGCTTAATTATTGCTACAGTAGCACCCGCAAAAATATTTAGTTAGGTACAGCATGTAATAGGTCAACAAGTGGTGAAGGAAACAGTTACCTATTCACAAAATTTCTGGTAGCAACAAGTACCTGTTTATATTCTGCCAATGATGAAATAAATCTACAACACATCACTGTCTTTTTTCTATAGACGTTTCGCCAGCCAGTGACTTTATAAATACAATATAAAAGACTGAAGAGGTGGAAGATGAGGTAATCAGATGTGTAATCAGTCCCTCAGCCTACTAGGCTGAGGGACTGATTACACATATATACCAATCGGGTAATAAAATAGTTCCAATGCCTTGCATTAAAAAATAATCTTCACCAGCATTATAACATCCTGCTGAAGGGAATTCCTTCCATACTAACCTCAACACAGTAATCTCTGGTGGAACGCAGGGCGGTATTTTCCCTCCGTCACTGGCACAGAGCACGGGAAGTACACCTCACACTCACGGCCAGGTACTCCTAGCTGACTCAACACCATTTTTTAAAGGTAATGTCCACTTCAGTAAGTACATTTAGGCACAGGTACACGTAAGTACAATTATCATACATACAGGTCATTAAGGCGTATCTACTACACTTGTATAAAAAAAAGTCGCAATTCACTAAGACGCTTAACAAGAACACTTAAACTCTTTAATACGGATAAAAGCATAATAAGAAACTGTTTATTTCCAGCTTTGTCCACTCAGGGAGCATCTCACTGTTTACGTCCTGAGAAACACATATCTTCTGGCCTATAAAAATGTGCTTATAACGAGAGAATCAACCACCTCATCTACTGTCTGTCCAACACTGCGTCGACACCAGCACTCTTACAATGTGTGGAGAGCTCCTCTGCTGCTCAAGTGACGAACTACCCGTTAGTTTTTATAGTTGAAGTCTCTATCGCCTGCACGTGGTCCATAAGCCTGCATATCACCTGTTTACTAACAACAGCAACAATGCTCCTAAAACAAGGATTGAAGTAAACTCTCAATGAATATACACCCTAGAGATATACAAGGCAAAAGGTGTATATACCCTCCTTAACTGCACGGCTTGCCAAGTCTGTAATATACATACCCCCCACCTCACCCCACTTCCAACCAACACCTGATGGTTTACTGTTATCTGTACACTTATTTTTATTATAGATGAATCAAATATGCTGCTACAGAGACAGATACACAACGACCATGCACGTACAGAGATGTGCATAATAGACATACTGAGAAACACATCAAACATGTATATACAGTGAGATATACACACCTGTTAGTGTGTGTGTGTGTGTGTGTGTGTGTGTGTGTGTGTGTGTGTGTGTGTGTGTGTGTGTGTGTGTGTGTGTGTGTGTGTGTGTGTGTGTGTGTGTGTAGTGCTTTTTTGCCAGAAAATACGCACTTGGCTTATAAGGAAACGATTGTTTTACCAGACAAGATGAGCATGTACCTTTTTTTAATAACTCAGCAAAATCACTAATTACCATGAAATTTCAGTTATTTTAAACAAGACTTAAGTAATTAAGAATGACTTTAGATAATTTTGGTTGTATTGATCATATTGTATTACGCAAATTCTAGTAGGTTAGATTATGTTGCCAAGTTAATTCTAGTGTAAAATCCATTAGAAAGGACTATATTTTTTTATGAAAATTGGGCTTGTTTGACCGCTTTGATTCGAAAGAGGGTAGCTTTAATCCTCTGGATCAAGGGTCCTGCACCAGCATCAAAGCACCTCCCTTTAAGGGGAGAGATAATGAAGGCGTCAGTGTAAGGGACTGATAGAGGGGCAGTAGCCACACTCATCTTCCTGACTTCCAACCCAGAATTTTATATATTGGAGGAAAAGCGCTCAGAACGTAAGGGTCTTACAGCGTCTGGGGAATGGGAAGTAATCAGGTTTGATATGAGATATGGGAGCGCATTTATCCCGTAGATCAAGATCTCTTGGTCATTATCAACGCATCCCATTCAAAGGGAGACCTCCAGTCTTGGCCTCTGTACTCCTTGCATCCCGTCTTCTCCATTAAGTACTAGCACACACTCTTTTATGCTAGTGTCTCTTCCAAATCACAACCATACGTGAAGAAATATTTGTATTCCGCTCTGAGAGTTTGAATTATTAGTAGAAATATTCATGTATCCTGTAGTGATTTTTATTGACTAGCAATTTGAAATTTAGACATAATAAAAAACTTTAGGCACCTGTAATTGTTTTTTTGGTGTATATGTTGCAGTTAAATGTCAGTCTTGGTCTTAATGCCAGTTCACTGCCAGGTCCTCAATTTCAGCTATGGTCATATTTATTATGGTAAGTGCTTCGGGAGTAACTGAAATCCTCATAAGCCTCCTCTTCCACATTCAGAACCTGTGCAGCGGTGTAGACCTCTGAACAGTACAGTGAACACACTTTTATCAGAACTAAAAGGCCAACGTAGTTCTTTTTAAAAGAATTTCCCCTTAAACAAATCCTTTTTGCTCCTGTCAATTTTTATTGAAATTCACAGTTTAAAAGAACATTTAACTGGAGTTTTTAAATTTACCAACATAAACACATTAGATTAAAAAGCATAACAAACAAATAAAAAGTAATGTCATTGTTAACTCCCGTCAGGCCATTTGCTGGCAGACACAGAACAGCCTTACAGACTTGTCGAAAATAATGTAAACATCACAATCTGTAAATAACCCCGCACATAGGAAAAACTTTATGATGACGTTTCGGTCCGACTTGGACTACAGTGTCAGTATTTGTTCTTACTGTCATGGTAATGACTATTGTTTCACGGTGTCGGAGCTTATCTGAATAAGCTATTTACGTCGTGGTTAACTAGTGTGACTAACCGAAATGTCGTCATAGTGTTCCTTTCTCCTATGGGCTGGTTGTTTATGTATAGTTTCAGTCATTGTATTGTGCCTCTGTGTTCTTTTAAGATCAAAGTCTCTTTCCTACCCAGTCCTTCATCCATGAACACAGGGACTATTTCTAGCACCTTCCGGTTGCAGAGACAATACCTTTCACTAGTCAAATGGGTAATGAATGCTTGTCCTCTGGGGTGGATGACATGTAAAAGAAATCATATTAGCTTTTCGACTGCCACATAGAGAAAATATCGAGAAAGCCGGAAACTAAATCATGTAGAGCGAAAAGCAGGAGACAGGAAAGAAGTGGTGAGGGGAAAAGCAGGAGACAGGAAAGAAGTGGTGAGGGGAAAAGCAGGAGACAGGAAAGAAGTGGTGAGGAGAAAAGCAGGAGACAGGAAAGAAATGGTGAGAAAAAAAAGCAAGAGACAGGAAAGAAGTGGTAAGGAAAAAAGAAGGAGACAGGAAAGAAGTGGTGAGAAGAAAAGCAGGAGACAGAAAAGAAGTAGTGAGGAGAAAAGCAGGAGACAGAAAAGAAATGGTGAAGAAAGCAGGAGACAGAAAAGAAGTAGTGAGGAGAAAAGCAGGAGACAGAAAAGAAGTGGTGAGGAGAAAAGGAGACAGGAAGAAAGTGGTGAGGAGAAAGGCAGGAGACAGGAAAGAAGTGGTGAGGAGAAAAACAGAAGGCAGGAAACAAGTGGTGAGGAGAAAGGCAGGAGACAGGAAAGAAGTGGTGAGGAGGAAAGCAGGAGACAGGAAAGAAGTGGTGAGAAGTAAAGCAGGAGACAGAAAAGAAATGGTGAGAAAAAAAAGCAAGAGACAGGAAAGAAGTGGTAAGGAGAAAAGAAGGAGACAGGAAGGAAGTGGTGAGGAGAAACGCAGGAGACAAGAAAGAAGTAGTGAGGAGAAAAGCAGGAGACAGAAAAGAAGTGGTGAGGAGAAAAGGAGACAGGAAGGAAGTGGTGAGGAGAAAGGCAGGAGACAGGAAAGAAGTGGTGAGGAGAAAAGCATGAGACAGGAAAGAAGTGGTGAGAAGAAAAGCAGGAGACAGAAAAGAAGTAGTGAGGAGAAAAGCAGGAGACAGAAAAGAAATGGTGAAGAAGAAAGCAGGAGACAGAAAAGAAGTAGTGAGGAGAAAAGCAGGAGACAGAAAAGAAGTGGTGAGGAGAAAAGGAGACAGGAAGAAAGTGGTGAGGAGAGGGGCAGGAGACAGGTAAGAAGTGGTGAGGAGAAAAACAGAAGGCAGGAAAGAAGTGGTGAGGAGAAAGGCAGGAGACAGGAAAGAAGTGGTGAGGAGGAAAGCAGGAGACAGGAAAGAAGTGGTGAGAAGAAAAGCAGGAGACAGAAAAGAAGTAGTGAGGAGAAAAGCAGGAGACAGAAAAGAAATGGTGAGGAAGAAAGCAGGAGACAGGAAAGAAGTGGTAAGGAGACAAGAAGGAGACAAGAAGGAAGTGGTGAGGAGAAAAACCTGCAGACAGGAAAGAAGTGGTGAGGAGAAAAGCAGGAGACAGGAAAGAAGTGGTGAGGAGAAAGGCAGGAGACAGGAAAGAAGTAATGAGGAGAAAAACAGAAGGCAGGAAAGAAGTGGTGAGGAGAAAGGCAGGAGACAGGAAAGAAGTGGTGAGAAGAAAAGCAGGAGACAGAAAAGTGGTGAGGGGAAAAGCAGGAGACAGGAAAGAAGTGGTGAGGGGAAAAGCAGGAGACAGGAAAGAAGTGGTGAGAAGAAAAGCAGGAGACAGGAAAGAAGTGGTGAGGGGAAAAGCAGGAGACAGGAAAGTGGTGAGGGGAAAAGCAGGAGACAGGAAAGAAGTGGTGAGGAGAAAAGCAGGAGACAGGAAAGAAGTGGTGAGGGGAAAAGCAGGAGACAGGAAAGAAGTGGTGAGGAGAAAAGCAGGAGACAGGAAAGAAGTGGTGAGGGGAAAAGCAGGAGACAGGAAAGAAGTGGTGAGGGGAAAAGCAGGAGACAGGAAAGAAGTGGTGAGGGTAAAAGCAGGAGACAGGAAAGAAGTGGTGAGGGGAAAAGCAGGAGACAGGAAGTAAGTGGTGAGGAGAAAAACCTGCAGACAGGAAAGAAGTGGTGAGGAGAAAAGCAGGAGACAGGAAAGAAGTGGTGAGAAGAAAAGCAGGAGACAGGAAAGAAGTGGTGAGGGGAAAAGCAGGAGACAGGAAAGAAGTGGTGAGGGGAAAAGCAGGAGACAGGAAAGAAGTTGTGAGGAGAAAAGCAGGAGACAGGAAAGAAGTGGTGAGGAGAAAAGCAGGAGACAGGAAGGAAGTGGTGAGGAGAAAAACCTGCAGACAGGAAAGAAGTGGTGAGGAGAAAAGCAGGAGACAGGAAAGAAGTGGTGAGAAGAAAAGCAGGAGACATAAAAGAAGTGGTGAGGGGAAAAGCAGGAGACAGGAAAGAAGTGGTGAGGGGAAAAGCAGGAGACAGGAAAGAAGTGGTGAGGAGAAAAGCAGGAGACAGGAAAGAAGTGGTGAGGGGAAAAGCAGGAGACAGGAAAGAAGTGGTGAGAAGAAAAGCAGGAGACAGGAAAGAAGTGGTGAGGGGAAAAGCAGGAGACAGGAAAGTGGTGAGGGGAAAAGCAGGAGACAGGAAAGAAGTGGTGAGGAGAAAAGCAGGAGACAGGAAAGAAGTGGTGAGGGGAAAAGCAGGAGACAGGAAAGAAGTGGTGAGGAGAAAAGCAGGAGACAGGAAAGAAGTGGTGAGGGGAAAAGCAGGAGACAGGAAAGAAGTGGTGAGGGGAAAAGCAGGAGACAGGAAAGAAGTGGTGAGGGTAAAAGCAGGAGACAGGAAAGAAGTGGTGAGGGGAAAAGCAGGAGACAGGAAGTAAGTGGTGAGGAGAAAAACCTGCAGACAGGAAAGAAGTGGTGAGGAGAAAAGCAGGAGACAGGAAAGAAGTGGTGAGAAGAAAAGCAGGAGACAGGAAAGAAGTGGTGAGGGGAAAAGCAGGAGACAGGAAAGAAGTGGTGAGGGGAAAAGCAGGAGACAGGAAAGAAGTTGTGAGGAGAAAAGCAGGAGACAGGAAAGAAGTGGTGAGGAGAAAAGCAGGAGACAGGAAGGAAGTGGTGAGGAGAAAAACCTGCAGACAGGAAAGAAGTGGTGAGGAGAAAAGCAGGAGACAGGAAAGAAGTGGTGAGAAGAAAAGCAGGAGACATAAAAGAAGTGGTGAGGGGAAAAGCAGGAGACAGGAAAGAAGTGGTGAGGGGAAAAGCAGGAGACAGGAAAGAAGTGGTGAGGAGAAAAGCAGGAGACAGGAAAGAAGTGGTGAGGGGAAAAGCAGGAGACAGGAAGGAAGTGGTGAGGGGAAAAGCAGGAGACAGGAAAGAAGTGGTGAGGGGAAAAGCAGGAGACAGGAAAGAAGTGGTGAGGGGAAAAGGAGGAGACAGGAAGAAGTGGTGAGGGGAAAAGGAGGAGACAGGAAAGAAGTGGTGAGGGGAAAAGCAGGAGACAGGAAGGAAGTGGTGAGGAGAAAAACCTGCAGACAGGAAAGAAGTGGTGAGGAGAAAAGCAGGAGACAGGAAAGAAGTGGTGAGAAGAAAAGCAGGAGACAGGAAAGAAGTGGTGAGAAGAAAAGCAGGAGACAGAAAAGAAGTGGTGAGGGGAAAAGCAGGAGACAAGAAAGAAGTGGTGAGGGGAAAAGCAGGAGACAGGAAAGAAGTGGTGAGGGGAAAAGGAGGAGACAGGAAGAAGTGGTGAGGGGAAAAGGAGGAGACAGGAAAGAAGTGGTGAGGGGAAAAGCAGGAGACAGGAAGGAAGTGGTGAGGAGGGAAAGAAAGAAGAAAAGCAGGAGACAGGAAAGAAGTGGTGAGGACAGGAAAGAAGTGGTGAGGGGAAAAGCAGGAGACAGGAAAGAAGTGGTGAGGGGAAAAGGAGGAGACAGGAAGAAGTGGTGAAGGGAAAAGGAGGAGACAGGAAGAAGTGGTGAGGGGAAAAGGAGGAGACAGGAAAGAAGTGGCGAGGGGAAAAGGAGGAGACAGGTCAGTAGAAGAAGCGAGGAAAAAGAAAAAAAAGTCAGGTTAGCTTCTCATATTTAAGGAAAAATGTACCGTAAGCTTTTGCAGAAGGAATTGAAAAAATGCATCCATAACTTATTAGCATGTGTTATGGAGACACTTTCACGTGTTATGAAGGGACTTTCACGTGTTATGAAGGCACTTTCACGTTCTATGGAGACACTTTCACGTGTTATGAAGGCACTTTCACGTTCTATGGAGACACTTTCACGTGTTAGGAAGGCACTTTCACGTGTTATTATGACACTTTCACGTGTTATGAAGGCACTTTCACGTGTTATGAAGGCACTTTCACGTGCTATGAAGGCACTTTCACGTTCTATGGAGACACTTTCACGTGTTATGAAGGCACTTTCTCGTTCTATGGAGACACTTTCACGTGTTATGAAGGCACTTTCACGTGTTATGGAGACACTTTCACGTGTTATGAAGGCACTTTCACGTTCTATGGAGACACTTTCAAGTGTTATGAAGGCACTTTCGCGTGTTATGGAGACACTTTCACGTGTTATGAAGGCACTTTCACGTGTTATGAAGGCACTTTCACGTGCTATGAAGGCACTTTCACGTTCTATGGAGACACTTTCACGTGTTATGAAGGCACTTTCACGTTCTATGGAGACACTTTCACGTGTTATGAAGGCACTTTCACGTGTTATGAAGGCACTTTCAAGTTTTATGAAGGCACTTTCACGTTCCATGGAGACACTTTCACGTGTAATGAAGGCACTTTCACGTTCTATCGAGACACTTTCACGTGTTATGAAGGCACTTTCACGTGCTATGAAGGCACTTTCACGTGTTATGAAGGCACTTTCACGTGTTATGAAGGCACTTTCACGTGTTATGGAGACACTTTCACGTGTTATGAAGGCACTTTCACGTGTTATGAAGGCACTTTCACGTGTTATGAAGGCACTTTCACGTTCTATGGAGACACTTTCACGTGTTATGAAGGCACTTTCACGTTCTATGGAGACACTTTCACGTGTTATGAAGGCACTTTCACGTGTTATGAAGGCACTTTCACGTTCTATGGAGACACTTTCACGTGTTATGAAGGCACTTTCACGTGCTATGAAGGCACTTTCACGTGTTATGAAGGCACTTTCACGTTCTATGGAGACACTTTCACGTGTTATGAAGGTACTTTCACGTGTTATGAAGGCACTTTCACGTTCTATGGAGACACTTTCACGTGTTGTGAAGGCACTTTCACGTGTTATGAAGGCACTTTCACGTTCTATGGAGACACTTTCACGTGTTATGAAGGCACTTTCACGTGCAATGAAGGCACTTTCACGTGTTATGAAGGCACTTTCACGTGTTATGAAGGCACTTTCACGTGTTATGGAGACACTTTCACGTGTTATGAAGGCACTTTCACGTGTTATGAAGGCACTTTCACGTGCTATGAAGGCACTTTCACGTTCTATGGAGACACTTTCACGTGTTATGAAGGCACTTTCACGTTCTATGGAGACACTTTCACGTGTTATGAAGGCACTTTCACGTGTTATGAAGGCACTTTCACGTTCTATGGAGACACTTTCACGTGTTATGAAGGCACTTTCACGTGCTATGAAGGCACTTTCACGTGTTATGAAGGCACTTTCACGTACTATGGAGACACTTTCACGTGTTATGAAGGCACTTTCACGTGTTATGAAGGCACTTTCACGTTCTATGGAGACACTTTCACGTGTTATGAAGGCACTTTCACGTTCTATGGAGACACTTTCACGTGTTATGAAGGCACTTTCACGTGCTATGAAGGCACTTTCACGTGTTATGAAGGCACTTTCCCGTGCTATGAAGGCACTTTCACGTGTTATGAAGGCACTTTCACGTGTTATGAAGGCACTTTCACGTGTTATGAAGGCACTTTAACGTGCTACTAAGGCACTTTCACGTGCTATGAAGGCACTTTCACGTGTTGTGAAGGCACTTTCACGTGCTCTGAAGGCACTTTCACGTGTTATGAAGGCACTTTCACGTTCTAGGGAGACACTTTCACGTGTTATGAAGGCACTTTCACGTGTTATGAAGGCACTTTAACGTGCTACGAAGGCACTTTCACGTGCTATGAAGGCATTTTCACGTGCTCTGAAGGCACTTTCACGTGTTATAAAGGCACTTTCACGTTCTATGGAGACACTTTCACGTGTTATGAAGGCACTTTAACGTGCTACGAAGGCACTTTCACGTGCTATGAAGGCATTTTAACGTGCTACAAAGGCACTTTCGCGTGCTATGAAGGCACTTTCACGTGCTATGATATCACTTTCACGTGCTCTGAAGGCACTTTCGCGTGTTATGAAGGCACTTTCCCGTGCTATGAAGGCACTTTCACGTGCTATGAAGGCACTTTCACGTGCTATGATATCACTTTCACGTTCTATGGAGACACTTTCACGTGCTATGAAGACACTTTCACGTGTTATGAAGGCACTTTCCCGTGCTATGAAGGCACTTTCACGTGCTATGAAGGCACTTTCACGGCTACTCAATTCTGCATTAAACTTTTTCAATCATTTTTACAATACCAAAAAAAAATCGCACTATGTAAAGAAGCTTGGAAAGAGAACTTACTGGATATTCTGTCGGTGGAAAAGCATAACAATTGCGTTATTTCTCTTGAATATAGAAAACGAGTCGCAACTTCTAGGTTATGCTATCAAAAATTTTTTAATCTTTTACATGAAGACTCACTGAACTAGTAGCGGTTATATAGCACCTGATGAATAGAAAATTATTCAGGTTTAATCCGATGATGATGAGATTTGCTCTAATTCTTCGGATCAAGAGCTCTTTGCTAGTATCAAGGCAGTCCCTCCCCCACCCAAATTCCCACACCTCGACGGACGTAGAATTAAAAACGTGTACTTGTTAAGACTGGCAAGAAATTTTCCGTGGTGAAGACAGAGTAACCGATAAAGTAAATAATAATTCATGTTAAGCGCTAAACCCATGTGGGTCATTCAGAGCAAGGCGTGGTGGTGGCCCGATCCTCTGTCTGTTGAGCGCAAGACAGTGGCTAAAGCGTCGGTCTGGAGTTTTATGACTCTCTGACCACGGGTTCTATCCCCGTACGCAATCGTGTCATTACGATTTCGTGAACCGAGAAAGTAGAAATGTAAAATACACGTAGTCTAGCTACGGCTTTTTACTAATCAACGTTTCGACCTAAATAAGGTTATATCATGGACGTGATTGAGGTTGAAACGTCGTCTAATACGGGGCTTCGCTCTGCCAAGTGCGTTTTCCATTTCTAGAAAATCTGATGTTATTTCACCGTGCCTCCACGCTTCGAGAGCACTTCCGGTGATGTCGTTTTCAGGTGTGTGAGATAACTGTGTGTGTGTTGCGAGTGTTGCTGCGAATCATCACGACCCGTGATGAGCAAAGCTCTTCAATACAGAGCTTGTCAAGTGCTATCCAAACTCAGCCAGTACGAGCGCTGTTTGTGTGTGTGTGTGTGTGTGTGTGTGTTTGACTGTCTTCTCACCTGACAAACGAATCGGAAGACAAGATTATTATACTCATAGAGAAACGCTAAACTCGTACGGATCATAAAACGTCTCAGAAATTAAAGGTAATCAATTCTTGATACAGTTACTTGGATCAAGAGCCCTTAACCAACATCAAGGAGGGCATCACCCTTTCCTGCTTCCTCCCTCTCGCTCATCCCTGAAGGACGTTCACATGTCTCCTTGACATGGCTTCCCCTCCAGTGACAGCTCGTTCTATATCCTAGAGTATTTTTTATATCTTGATCATGTCTGCTCTTGATGTCCGTTCTTAAACTTTTGTGATTTTTAGTTTATATACTCTTTTCCCTTAGCTCTCTGGTGGCAAAATAATTAACGTTGAGTTTTTGGTGTGGTTGCTTACGTATTTTTTTTCATTTAGTTTCATAAATGAAACTGGATACTTCGGCAAAATGCCCCTACTCTATTATCTATAATATTTACAAAATGGGACCAAAAGTTAGCTATTGTTACCTGTCGTATTCCCTCTCACGAGAAGGGATTCATAAATACTGTTGACATTTGTCAGCTTGAGCTGGGAGACGTCAGAAGCGCAATGAGGAGAGCATCAAACATTCCACGGTGGGTTCAGTGGTTATGACAGAT
>NC_091323.1:21188001-21195501 GCF_038502225.1 Cherax quadricarinatus
ACGAGAATATCGTCTAACAATCCATTTTTGGATCAGAAGCTTCGATAGCTTCAGCGATTGCGTTTCAGCAGGGCTGGAGTTACTATTACGTGAAATTTAGTTTCTAGCACAGGGCACTCACGAAACGTTGGAATTTAGATGGCAAGGCGAAGCTGTCTATAGGCATGGGCAGGGAGGAGAGGTTGCTTCATTGTATTTACATTGTATTTACAAGAGTCTCTTGGTTGTTCAGAGTTTTAATAATCATCTTCGGATTTTAACATTATATAACAAATTGCACTATCATTACCAACTTTCTACTTTAGTGACCAGTTCACTCTCGTATTACATTCATGATCACAATGAAGTCAAACTATTGAAAATCTATTCTTCACAGTCCACAGTCTATATCCATAAAACGTTCCGTGTCATCTGCCAGGAGTGTGAACAAATTTAGACTGAAGAAAAATCTTTCCTACTATTTATACCGAAAGTGATGCTGGGTTCTTAGTCAGGCAGATACCCTGGGGAAGAGTGGCACCCTTCCAGAGAAGCAGCCTCCTACCCTGAGGAACAACCCAACAAACAACACCACCACAGTGTCTAGGTGACCCAGTGTCTGTGGGAAGGAGGGAAGGTGGATATGGGGCGTGAACATAGTGGGGTGGTCGGATAGGGCTAGAAAGGTCTTACTGGGGAGAGGGACTAGAGCGGGGGGAGGGGGGAGCAAGAGAGCCAGTGGTCGGCATCACACAACTCACTTAAGAGCGAGGTTAACAACGTTACTTGTGTCAGGTTAATTCTGCGTTATTTGTTTGGAGGGGCGACAGGCGGCTTCACTGGTGCCTAAACTAATATCGCCAGTTGAAAAAAGAGGAACATGGCACACACAAAAATTGAAAACGGACATATCTGACTATACGATGCTCATGTGGTTATATGTCACATAATAATTTTTTTTTTTTAAGAATCATCGCCCCCTCATGAGGGCTCAAGCCAGGCCTTCAAGACTGAGAAAGAAATATTACACAAATAAGAGCTATTTAAAGCCAGGAAAGCAGAGTTTAATAATTTAAACTGAATAACAGTATTAATTTGTAGGTTTAATCTACCATCTTGCACGTCCATGTTTCACTCTCGTGTGGCAGGACGGTATTACCTCGCTAGACGACTGCCGAGTATCCATATATTACCTCAGGTGGGAAAGGCGAATAAGAATTTCTTCGGATTTCTTCGGGGGTTATTAACCCCGACGGATTATTAAGCCAAGAAAGCCAGGTATTAACGTTAATTATCGTTGGGTCATTCAGGTCATTTTCTTTAAAATTCGATCCACAACAGCCGACTAACTCCTAGATATCCAGTTGCAGTTAGGTGAACAGGGGCAGCAGGTGGAAGACTATTGCTTCTAGACTCACCTGAGCTTTATAATAACAACAACAGCAATAATAATAATAATAATAATAATAATAATAATAATAATAATAATAATAATAATCTATTTCTACAAGTACATGATACAACTTATACAGACCATAGCTGACATCAGTCACATACTATAGAGAGACCTCTGGTTATGCAGAATATTTGGGGCAACTTCGGTTAATTTTGTCCCTAGGATGCGATCCACACCAGTTCGCTAACACCCAGGTACCTACTTACTGCTAGGTGAACATGGACAGCAGGTGTCTAAAGGAAACACGCGCAATGTTTCCACCCTTACCGGGGATCGAGCCACGAATCTCAGTGTGTAAGCTGAGTGCGCTACCAACCGAGCTACAGTACATCTTGAACCCAGGTTCTGAGTAGTACTGTCTGTAGACCTTCATGGAGCAGCAGCGTATACTTACGGACGCGTGTCTGGCCTTCATTATGGGTCTCTGTGTGGTCGATGCTAAATGGGACTCCGAGGGCTTTCCCCTCTGCTTAATGAAGAGGACGTCCTTCAAGAGAGGCTCGGGGGAGCTGTAAATACACGCTCACCCGCAAACACGCGCTCGCATATTGACAGACATACGCACGGATGCACATCAGCCAGTTCTTATTAGGCAGCCGGACTAAGCTTGATAACAGGCACCGGCTGCGCCTTATCTACAACAGGATATGTTTGTATAAGACTTGCGGTCTGCTTTAATGAACGCAAGGTTCTAAGATTTGTAAAATGAATTCTGAGTTTTGCCCTAATTCCAAGATTGTGGGTTAAATTTCGTACGCATTACTTAGACATGACTTACACAGACTTCATGACTTCTCTAGAATTTTGCGTTTTTGGGCTTTGCTACACTTTATATTTTTTTCAGATGTTTGTTATAAAAATGATGTTGGTATATACTGGACGCAGTAAAATTGGTTAATCTCTAGAGGTTTTAATTTATAATTATAGTCTCTGTGCGTCTGATGTATTTCTCGAAACAGGAATAAATAAGAAAACATATTTTGCAGTGTCGATGGGATTCTCCTGGTGCGTCCCCGTCTCTGTGGTACTGCGGCTCTGCCCTTCCACAATGAAGTTAAGGATTCTCTTCACCCCGCTGCCTAGTGTTGCTGACCTAGCACCTCCTACCTCCCTCCCATTTCTTTCTCTCTTTTTCTTTCTTCCACTGTTTCTCTTTTCCTCTCTCTCTCTCTCTCTCACTCTCTCTTTCTGTTTTTTGCTTTCCTCCCTCCTTTCTCTGCTGTACAGAAAATTATCTTCATCATTCAGAAGTGCTTAAACCTTAAGAGTCATATAGAGTCTGGTCTTATACATAAAGATTAGTGGGAAGTAAATGGGAGGAAATAATTGAATATTTGTGTTCAGATTAGGTTGAAGAGGCAACATCGCAACTATGCTCTTTACACTGAGTTTCTTAGCATCGAGTTTAGAGTAAAACATCCACTTGCCGACTCTATGGAATCTTCACTAACTGTGAAATAATATTAATTGGCTCGGCGACGATGCTAGAATTCCCATTATAAAAATAAACTCATGTAAATAAATCGAATAGTACGAAATTTATTTACCAAAGGGAGGAAAATCTACGTAACTTTCCTCAACTTAAAGGTAGTTAATAACTCTGACGTAGAAACTACGAGCTCTTACAGAGATGACGGAGGCTGTGAAGGACGGGAGAGAGAATGTTCTGCTTTATCATCCTCTCTTCAGTTTTCTAAACAAACGTATTATTGCAATTCTGTGGCTCCGAGTCTCAACCCATTGCTAAAACAACAGCGATAAATAAATATTTGTGTATTGTTGGCACACTCCCTTCTTGCATAAGAGGAATCACCGGCAAAACTCTACAAGTAACGAAAGGTAAGAGTCTTGATTCACAAAGGGGGAATAAATGAAGTCCTAAAAATATCTAAGAAAGAGAGGGCTCGTAACAACGGATTTAAGCTATATAAAAATAGATTTTGAAAAGATATAGGAGAGTACTGGTCTGTCATTAAAGTTGTGAATGTGGGTTTATTAAGGTCGAAGCTTATCGACTGCACGAGGGTTAAGGGTGGCATTTAACCTGTGCACCACCTGACATGAATAATTTACTTCCTAAAATATTAAATAAACTGAAAACAAACAGTTTACTAAGATACACAGCTCTCTGGGTATACGTTGAGATAAATACATCTCTCAGTGTATGAGAAAGACGCACTCTCCTTGATGTATAAATCCTTAAATTTGCATTATACCACATTCATGTATCACCCGATGTTTCAAATGTCATTTGCGCAATGACTGAACTTGAAATTTCAATAGTAGTGGTATATATAAGAGTCCCTTTGAAATTCTACAGCTCGTGAAGCACATTTACTCCTTTCTGAGGTGGTGTGTTGATACTGGTATATAGGTTTTAAACCGAGGAACTAGCGATATCTTTCCCTTCCTCAAATATTGCCTTGCCTCCAATTCCCCAAGCGCTGTATCATCAATGCGAGTTTAGAATAATAATAACAATAATAATATAACAATAACAATATTTTCATGGTTAGAAATTGTATCTATTTCACAGATTAGTCACATGAAGATAGCACAAATATTTTACCGAGAACGACTGCATTTAGTGTCATTAAATATCCCTGATGGGATACCTACCTAAGTTGTCTGTGACCACTTGATCAGCGCCTGATTCCAGGCTGTTTTTGCACGCAAACCAACGTACGAGCCACAGCTCGGCTGATCAGAAGGTTCTCTATTTTTTCCTTTTCTTTTTTTTTTTTTTTAATTTGAGAACACCTTACTGGATTGGTTTCAGCATTCAACGTTCCTTGTCTCTGCGGATAATTCAATGTACCAATCACCTTTTTTCCCGTATGGTTCACCTCGTCTTTCACAGACCCACCTGCTGACAAGTCCACTCACAAATACCTACACATATTTACTGCCCCCATACTCCATCCAATCTGAAATCCAGTCGTTCATTGCCTAAATTTTTCATACCCTAAAATATTATATATAAATGTCGTGCCGAATAGGCAAAATTGGTCAAATAACAAGAACTCATTTAAAACTAAGTGTTTTCTAAAATTTTCTCTTGTTCATTTAAAGATATATATTTTTTCATTTATGTTAATATAAAAATTAATGATTTTGTACCAAAAGCACCTTAGGAAACTTACCTAACCTCATTGTAAGAAGAGCAATTTAATTTAGCCTAATCCAATTAAATATATTTTATATAAGTTTAAAATAATTTAATAATAAGCAAACACAATGAAATATATTTTTTTTCGTTAGATTCAGAATGATTTTTGCGAAATTATTGCATGCACAAATTTTCGCTTGCCCTATTCGGCAAAGAAGTGCGTTGATATTTAAGCCAAAATCGCAAGTCCAGTCCTTATAGCCTAGGTACCTAAGTATCATACACAACATTTCGAAGCTTATTCCACACTCGTTATTATATTCCTCACGCTATTGTTGCGGCAGAAGGAACCGAGCTTGTGGGATACCAGAATACCTTTCTCGGAGTGTGCAGCGATCAAAACAAGTCTAATATTAGAATATAATGGTGTTTCCACAGACAGTAACTAACCAGTGACCAAGGAATTATATGTATCAGTATTTTTGGAGGGTTATAGTCAAACTTCAGTTGATTAATGGGGTTTAAAGTGTACTGCTACAGGATTGTCATTAAGGTTGCATGTCAACTGTTTACCAGCTGTCAAGAATACCTAATTCCCTACAATATAGATTACACACTGTGTATTTACATGGAGATGTACATCTTTTAGTGAATTTATCCTTTGTCAAAGGTGTGGAAATGTGATTTGGTATAAGGGTAACGACTTTTTAATCGGACTGAAGACTTTGGAACGTTAGTGCAGATTATGGAATATAAGTAACAATGACTTCCGAATGTGAGTAATAACTCTGATAAGTCATTACTCAGATTTGGAGCGTGATTAATGACTTCTATTTGCGAATAATTTCTTGGCAGCATGAGCGAGCAATGTGAGTTGGAATGCTAAGAATGATTTTCAGATATAAGTGCTATGACTGTGAATCATGTTTGTGAAAAGTACTAAAGGACTGTGGAACGTGAGTAATGTTATTGAAACGAGTATAATGTCACCGTAACGAGATTAATGTCGCTAACGAGAATGTCACTGCAACGAGGGTAATGTCACTGTAACGAGGGTAATGTCACTGTAACGAGGGTAATGTCACTGTGACGAGAGCAATGTCACTGTAACGAGGGTAACATCACCGTAACGAGAGTAATGTTACTGTAACGAGAGTAATGTCACTATAACGAGAGTAATGTCACTGTAACGAGAGTAATACCACTGTGACGAGAGTAATATCACTGTAACAAGTATATCACAGTAACAAGAATATCACTCTAACGAGAAATTATTATTTGAAAAACGCTAAACCCTTAGGGTGGGTTATACAACATCCTGGTAACGGGAGGCATGATCAAAGTCCTTCACTGATATAATGGAATATTTCTTGAGGAGACTGAAATCAATCTCATATCAGCTGAAAATTCTCTTCAACAGCTTTCCCCATCTTCACTTGCACATTCTCTTCTTCTTTTTTTCCCCTTACATTTCCTCCCCTCCCTCTTCCTCCATTTCCCACATCCCAAGTGGCGTTTCCTCACATGTGTTGGTACGACGCTTATCGGCAGGACGTAAGTGGGCGTAAATCTTTCCATTCAATAATTACCGCTATTAGAAAACTTTGCCTTGCTCCCCTCTACTATTATCGTGATCCAGGTAATAAGGCAGCTCAAGTGTGTGTGTGTACTCACCTAGTTGAGGTTGCGGGGGTCGAGTCCGAGCTCCTGGCCCCGACTCTTCACTGATCGCTACTAGGTCACTCTCCCTGAGCCGTGAGCTTTATCATACCTCTGCTTAAAGCTATGTATGGATCCTGCCTCCACTACATCACTTCCCAAACTATTCCACTTACTGACTACTCTGTGGCTGAAGAAATACTTCTTAACATCCCTGTGATTCATCTGTGTCTTCAGCTTCCAACTGTGTCCCCTTGTTACTGTGTCCAATCTCTGGAACATCCTGTCTTTGTCCACCTTGTCAATTCCTCTCAGTATTTTGTATGTCGTTATCATGTCCCCCCTATCTCTCCTGTCCTCCAGTGTCGTCAGGTTGATTTCCCTTAACCTCTCCTCGTAGGACATACCTCTTAGCTCTGGGACTAGTCTTGTTGCAAACCTTTGCACTTTCTCTAGTTTCTTTACGTGCTTGGCTAGGTGTGGGTTCCAAACTGGTGCCGCATACTCCAATATGGGCCTAACGTACACGGTGTACAGGGTCCTGAATGGTTCCTTATTAAGATGTCGGAATGCTGTTCTGAGGTTTGCTAGGCGCCCATATGCTGCAGCAGTTATTTGGTTGATGTGCGCTTCAGGAGATGTGCCTGGTGTTATACTCACCCCAAGATCTTTTTCCTTTAGTGAGGTTTATAGTCTCTGGCCCCCTAGACTGTACTCCGTCTGCGGTCTTCTTTGCCCTTCCCCAATCTTCATGACTTTGCACTTGGTGGGATTGAACTCCAGGAGCCAATTGCTGGACCAGGTCTGCAGCCTGTCCAGATCCCTTTGTGTGTGTGTGTGTGTGTGTGTGTGTGTGTGTTTGTGTGTGTGTGTGTGTGTGTACGTGTGTTTGTGTGTGTGTTTGTGTGTGTGTATGTGTGTGTGTGTGTGTGTGTGTGTGTGTGTGTGTGTGTGTGTGTGTGTGTGTGTGTGTGTGTGTGTGTGTATGTGTATGTGCATGTGTATGTGTGTGTGTGTGTGTGTGTGTGTGTGTATGTGTATGTGTGTGTGTGTGTGTGTGTGTGTGTGTGTGTGTGTGTACGTGTGTTTGTGTGTGTGTTTGTGTGTGTGTGTGTGTGTGTGTGTGTGTGTGTGTACGTGTGTTTGTGTGTGTGTGTGTGTGTGTGTGTGTGTGTGTGTGTGTGTGTGTGTGTGTGTGTGTGTGTGTGTGTGTGTGTGTACGTGTGTTTGTGTGTGTGTGTGTGTGTGTGTGTGTGTGTGTGTGTGTGTGTGTGTGTGTGTGTGTGTGTGTGTGTGT
>NC_091323.1:21200501-21210501 GCF_038502225.1 Cherax quadricarinatus
AGGACATACCTCTTAGCTGTGGGACTAGTCTTGTTGCAAACCTTTGCACTTTCTCTAGTTTCTTCACGTGCTTGGCGAGGTGTGGGTTCCAAACTGGTGCCGCATACTCCAATATGGGCCTAACGTATACGGTGTACAGGGTCCTGAATGATTCCTTATTAAGATGTCGGAATGCTGTTCTGAGGTTTGCTAGGCGCCCATATGCTGCAGCAGTTATTTGGTGTGTGTGTGTGTGTGTGTGTGTGTGTGTGTGTGTGTGTGTGTGTGTGTGTGTGTGTGTGTGTGCAATATGGTAATTGGTTCCACATCAATGGAAAAAATGCAATGCAAAATTTGAAACATTATTTTTTTATCTATTAATTAAGATAATATTCCAACAAAGGATAAGAAAAGTGTATTTCTGATTCAAGTTCATTACAAAGATATAGAGTAGTTATAGAAAGCAAAATTAAAAAAAAAATAATAAATAATGCACACTGCACCTGATGATCTGACAAAAGCGTCATTATTGTTGTTTAAAATATTTGAGCATCTTATCCTGACCAGTCTTCTCTCCCTTTAAATTTTCATACAAACACTGGTATGGTGCAAAGAACTTTATCCACTACTCAGTGAATTTGTTGCTTCCATCGACTTTCGGGTCAACATCCATAATTTTTTTGCTTCACGAATTCTACATCTCAAAAGATGTCTTCAAGTTCTTTGAGAGTAAACTTCATCATTTGCGCATTATCTACTTCTTGGGAATCATTGTCGGCTTCTTAAAACGCTCGTCGTTGATCTAAAAGATTATCATCGTTAGTCAATACTTCCGAGAGTGAATCGAGAAGTTCCCGGAAATCGTCACTTTCTAGTTCATCAAAACCAAGATTTCTTCCAATGAAAAATGAGATACCTTTGGAAATGTTTTTGAAAAGACGTTTCTATTAGCATAATTTAATTATTATATAGAATAAAGCAGTGGCATACTATTGGTGCATCGAATGTTTTATTTAAAAATATGCTTCTGAAGCCGACTCCATTTCCTGCTCCTCTTGTCTTCTCCAGTACTTCGGAGAAACTGGCCGCTCTCTTTCTGACAGATTTAAAGAGCACAAAAGAAGTGTTAAACTTATCGACACCAATAACGTTCTTTTCTGACATGTAAAAGATCACAGTCATCCTGTTAACCGGTCCTCTGTCAAAACTGTCAGCCCTTCTTCTAGCCTTGACAGACGCCGTCTTGTTCAAGCATCTCTTATACACAACCTTCCTAATATGAATCTCATTACACTGTCAAATGCTACTAAGTTCATAATACTCGTGACCTGACCTCATCTTTATTTCTTCCTCTCCTTTCTTATATTTTCTTTGCCGATGCTTTCTTCTGCCTAGGTGAGCGCTACCCTGTGAGTTTTCTTCCTGTGTTTGTGGTCCCACCTTTCTTTTTTCCTCTTGCCCTTAGAGTACTGCTACTACAATTACTACTACTACTATTGCCTCCCTAACACTCCCTTCTAATTACCACCCCTGCCACTATTGAACTACTTACAACTACCACTACTACTATTCCTACTTTTACTGCTTCCACCTCTACCATTACATCTACCTCCTCTCGTTCTCCCGGCCCCGCCCCTTCTCTCTGCGCTTCTGTGGGACTAGTTAATGATCCAAGTCGGACCGAGACGTCGTCACAAATTTCATTCTCCTATGTGCGGGTTATCTGTGCATGATCATCCAGTGTGTTAGTGCCTACCTCGGGCAGCGTGCAGCAAACACCAACAGCTTTCTTGATGTAATGACGGCGAAGGTTTTGTTTCAGGTATTCACGCGGAGGCGATGATCCCCGAGCTGTGTACCAGGTAGCTACAGCCCTTTTTGAAACACGATACCTGCGTCCGTCCGTCTCTCTCTCTCTATCTCTCTCTCTCTCTCTCTCTCTCTCTCTATCTATCTATCTATCTATCTATCTTTATTCCATATCCCTCTATTCCCTATTTCTATTTTTAATCTCAGCGACCTTTCATTTCTTTTCGTTCAATTTCGTTTAATTTCCCTCTCTCTCTCTCTCTCTCTTTGGCCTTCATCCGTCGAGGGGCAATGGGTCTTGTTCTCATGAAGTGTTTTTGATTCGAAGAGTTGGAGTTAACCCCACCCATTTCTGGGATCAAACCTAATTACCTCCCATTCCCTGGGCTTTGTATAGCCCTTAAGGATTTAGCGCTTCCTCCATGATTACGCTAATAATTCCTCTCCTTCGTGGATATTGGAATTACTTCACATTCTCTACACTTTTCTTCCCACTTTTTTCCTCTTACTTTCATCACCTGCTTCTTCTTTCTTATATTTCATTTCTTTCTTTTTCTTCTTCCATCCTCTGCATCATTTACCATCCTCATCTATCTTCAGCTCGCGAGTGATCCTCGTCACCTATCCCCTCTCCCTCTTCTTCCTGTTCCAATTCCTCCTGCTTATTCTCCTCTTATCATTCCATGTCAAACGCATCATATACTCTTTTCGCCTTCCTATATTTCTTACTAAGGTGTATATATATATATATATATATATATATATATATATATATATATATATATATATATATATATATATATATATATATATATATATATATATATATATATATATATATATATATATATATATATATATATATATATATATATATATATATATATATATATATATATATATATATATATATAAATATATATATATATATATATATATATATATATATATATATATATATATATATATATATATATATATATATATATATATATATATATATACAATTTAAAATAAAGTCCTTTCTAAAAATTTCCTCATACATTTAAAGATATTTTTTTCATTTATGTTAATGTAAAAATTAATAATTTTGCACCAAAAAACTTAGAGAACTTACCTAACCTTATTGCAACAAGCGCAATTTAATTCAGCCTATTCCAACTAAATGTATTTTAGATAAGTTTACAATAATTTAATAAATATATTTTTTTCGTTAGGTTCAGAATGATTTTTGCGAAATTATTGCATACACCAATTTTCGCTTGCCTTATTCAGCAAGACGTGTGTTGCTATTTAAGCCAAAATCGTAAGTTTAACCTACACACACACACACGCACACACACACATACACACACACACACACACACACACACACACACACACACACACACACACACACACACACACACACACACACACACACACACACACACACACACAAATATATATATATATATATATATATATATATATATATATATATATATATATATATATATATATACAACACAAACACTAAACTCTGGTCGAAGGAGACTCGAGACTATGGATAACTATTATTCTATGTAACCTTTTATATAATAAAAGAAAGGAAATAAATGTGCTCTTTGTCTGTTTAAATGTCCTGTTCTGGAGAAATGAATGTTCCCAGGGGTACCCTGATGTGTCTCTTAATCTTTCTTAAATATTGTCTACAATTCTTCTCAGTATAAATTAATATGCCTTACCTGGGAATCTTCTATACCATTCCGATAACATTTCTATGATCAAAATTTCCTACTTCTAATAACCTTCAACCCCCACTATCTATGTTATCACGTAATCTTGTGTACCTGTCACTGTATAGTATAGTAGCAGCTAAACGCGTTATATAACCATTAATAATTGACGTAGCATGAAGTTTTGGTGTACAATAGTCTCTACTAAATAGCTATCGAGCTTGTATAACCCATAAATTGAGTTATATACGGTATTCCTGCCATGTTTCAAGAAAGATTCAATTATGTTTCTCTCTATGACAGAACTGTTTGGTACAATAATTTGGGAAGCAGCCCACCCCGGTGGGTGATTACAGGAACTAACGTCGTTAAAGATAGTGCTCGACTCCTGCCCTGTCCTGAGTATTTATGTTGTGTTAGACTGGTTTCCAGAAGTTTACCTGTTTGACTAATATATGAGAAAGGACACTGAGTACATGGGACCTTGTATTGTATAATATTGTATAATTGCATTGTATAATTAGTCTCTCTGATCAGTAATTAACCAATACACTTAATAGCAGAACCTTGTAATGGGTATTAAAACTGATCAATTATAGGATTCGATTCATCCATACAAATACTGTCTGGTCAATACTAATATTGTGTGACGAGTATTAATACTGCCTGGGCAATACTAATACTCTCTGCTTAATACTAATATTTTCTGGTCAATATTAATATTGTCTGGTTAATACTAATATTGTCTAGTCAATACTAATATTGTCTAGTCAATACTAATACTCTCAGGTCAATACTAATACTGTCAGGACAATAGTAATACTGTCAGGTCAATACTAATTCTGTTAGGTCAATATTAATACTGTTAGGTCAATACTAATACTCTCTGGTTAATACTTATTGTGTCTGGTCAGTACTAATACTGTTTGGTCAATACCCATCAGGCTAGTGTTCAGGAAGCACAGTGAGTCATACTCAGGCATTTCTGTGATTCACTCTCAGGTGGTACAGTGATTCACTCTCAGGTGGTACAGTGATTCACTCTCAGATGGTACAGTGATTCACTCTCAGGTGGTACAGTGATTCACTCTCAGGTGGTACAGTGATTCACTCTCAGGTGGTACAGTGATTCACTCTGGCGATACAGTGATACACTTTCAGGCATTCGGCGATTAATTAAGACGATACAGTGATTTACACAAAGGAAGTACTGTGATTCACTCACAGGAGGTACAGTGATTCTTATTCAGGTAGTACAGTGATTCATTTAGGCGATACAGTGATTCGCAGAGGCGGAACAGTTATTCACTCTGGCTGTACAGTGATTTATATTCTTCTCTAAGCTTGTAGACATACAGCCCCTGTGCGAATATAAGGCAACCAAGGTAAGGTAGCTCCAATTCCATGAAGTAAGAGCCCTTCGTCAGCATCAAGGGGACCTCACATTAAGGGTACCTCACAATGGTTAATGTATGCCGGGGAAGATTAGGGCATTAGGTGGCCTAAGAATAGCAATCAAACGCAGGTACCCCGCGGCTTATGTTGCATAATTAGAGATAATCACTATACAGATTGCAGAAAAACGCTTTTCCACTCTGCAACTCAGTATTGGACAGTAATTTGCAACTCAAAATGGAGGAGCTCTGGAAATTAAAACTGCTGGAAAAGAAGAGGTAAATTGTTTTCTCCTCCAGAGAGTTTGATGTAAAAAATTTTACTACGCTAAATGCGATTTACAGTGTAGCGAAACAGGTCATGCACAGGTCCAGGAAGAAAAGTCTAGACTGTTCCCTGAAGTACATAAATTCTCTTCTCCGAGACTAAGGGTTCCCACTTAGCACTAAAAGTAGAACTTCCCAATATATTTTCGAATATACTGAATGTTCAATAAAATATTTACTGAGCAATGTAAAGCAGAAATGAAGAGGTCGCAGACTGATCTTTATTTTATATGATAAACATGATAAGATCTATATATATATATATATATATATATATATATATATATATATATATATATATATATATATATATATATATACATATATATATATATATATATATATATATATATATATATATATATATATATATATATATATATATATATATATATATATATATATATATATATATATATATATATAGTTCTTATCATATATATATATTATTTTTTTTTATTATCACACTGGCCGATTCCCACCAAGGCAGGGTGGCCCGAAAAAGAAAAACTTTCACCATCATTCACTCCATCACTGTCTTGCCAGAAGGGTGCTTTACACTACAGTTTTTAAACTGCAACATTAACAGCCCTCCTTCAGAGTGCAGGCACTGTACTTCCCATCTCCAGGACTCAAGTCCGGCCTGCCGGTTTCCCTGAATCCCTTCATAAATGTTACTTTGCTCACACTCCAACAGCACGTCAAGTATTAAAAACCATTTGTCTCCATTCACTCCTATCAAACACGCTCACGCATGCCTGCTGGAAGTCCAAGCCCCTCGCACACAAAACCTCCTTTACCCCCTCCCTCCAACCCTTCCTAGGCCGACCCCTACCCCGCCTTCCTTCCACTACAGACTGATACACTCTTGAAGTCATTCTGTTTCGCTCCATTCTCTCTACATGTCCGAACCACCTCAACAACCCTTCCTCAGCCCTCTGGACAACAGTTTTGGTAATCCCGCACCTCCTCCTAACTTCCAAACTACGAATTCTCTGCATTATATTCACACCACACATTGCCCTCAGACATGACATCTCCACTGCCTCCAGCCTTCTCCTCGCTGCAACATTCATCACCCACGCTTCACACCCATATAAGAGCGTTGGTAAAACTATACTCTCATACATTCCCCTCTTTGCCTCCAAGGACAAAGTTCTTTGTCTCCACAGACTCCTAAGTGCACCACTCACTCTTTTTCCCTCATCAATTCTATGATTCACCTCATCTTTCATAGACCCATCCGCTGACACGTCCACTCCCAAATATCTGAATACGTTCACCTCCTCCATACTCTCTCCCTCCAATCTGATATTCAATCTTTCATCACCTAATCTTTTTGTTATCCTCATAACCTTACTCTTTCCTGTATTCACCTTTAATTTTCTTCTTTTGCACACCCTACCAAATTCATCCACCAATCTCTGCAGCTTCTCTTCAGAATCTCCCAAGAGCACAGTGTCATCAGCAAAGAGCAGCTGTGACAACTCCCACTTTGTGTGTGATTCTTTATCTTTTAACTCCACGCCTCTTGCCAAGACCCTCGCATTTACTTCTCTTACAACCCCATCTATAAATATATTACACAACCACGGTGACATCACACATCCTTGTCTAAGGCCTACTTTTACTGGGAAAAAATTTCCCTCTTTCCTACATACTCTAACTTGAGCCTCACTATCCTCGTAAAAACTCTTCACTGCTTTCAGTAACCTACCTCCTACACCATACACTTGCAACATCTGCCACATTGCCCCCCTATCCACCCTGTCATACGCCTTTTCCAAATCCATAAATGCCACAAAGACCTCTTTAGCCTTATCTAAATACTGTTCACTTATATGTTTCACTGTAAACACCTGGTCCACACACCCCCTACCTTTCCTAAAGCCTCCTTGTTCATCTGCTATCCTATTCTCCGTCTTACTCTTTCAATTATAACTCTACCATACACTTTACCAGGTACACTCAACAGACTTATCCCCCTATAATTTTTTGCACTCTCTTTTATCCCCTTTGCCTTTATACAAAGGAACTATGCATGCTCTCTGCCAATCCCTAGGTACCTTACCCTCTTCCATACATTTATTAAATAATTGCACCAACCACTCCAAAACTATATCCCCACCTGCTCTTAACATTTCTATCTTTATCCCATCAATCCCGGCTGCCTTACCCCCTTTCATTTTACCTACTGCCTCACGAACTTCCCCCACACTCACAACTGGCTCTTCCTCACTCCTACAAGATGTTATTCCTCCTTGCCCTATACACGAAATCACAGCTTCCCTATCTTCATCAACATTTAACAATTCCTCAAAATATTCCCTCCATCTTCCCAATACCTCTAACTCTCCATTTAATAACTCTCCTCTCCTATTTTTAACTGACAAATCCATTTGTTCTCTAGGCTTTCTTAACTTGTTAATCTCACTCCAAAACTTTTTCTTATTTTCAAAAAATTTGTTGATAACATCTCACCCACTCTCTCATTTGCTCTCTTTTTACATTGCTTCACCACTCTCTTAACCTCTCTCTTTTTCTCCATATACTCTTCCCTCCTTGCATCACTTCTACTTTGTAAAAACTTCTCATATGCTAACTTTTTCTCCCTTACTACTCTCTTTACATCATCATTCCACCAATCGCTCCTCTTCCCTCCTGCACCCACTTTCCTGTAACCACAAACTTCTGCTGAACACTCTAACATTACATTTTTAAACCTACCCCATACCTCTTCGACCCCATTGCCTATGCTCTCATTAGCCCATCTATCCTCCAATAGCTGTTTATATCTTACCCTAACTGCCTCCTCTTTTAGTTTATAAACCTTCACCTCTCTCTTCCCTGATGCTTCTTTTCTCCTTGTATCCCATCTATCTTTTACATATATATATATATATATATATATATATATATATATATATATATATATATATATATATATATATATTCATGCAAGGAATTCGCAAGAGCAGACGAAATATACACAAACACTAATCTCTGGCCGAAGGAGACTCGAACCTACGAACCTTGGAACAAGGTACGCAGTTCTTTACCATTCTCACCACACTGGACCAATACCTTGGCGCCCAGCTTGCGCTAGACGTTAATCCAAGGCAGCCAACTTTCAGGGAAAAGGCTTACAGCTTTTCATCTCATCCCCTGCATGCATCAGCCTTACTAGAGATTTTAACAATGCAAGGAATTCGCAAGAGCAGGCGAAATATGCACAAACACTGACCTCTTGCCGAAGGAGACTCGAACCTACGAACCTTGGAACAAGGTACGCAGTGCTTTACCATTCTCAAGGTAAAGCACTGCGTACCTTATTCCTTGCAAGAGAAATACTTGCACTTGTGTTTTTTTTTTTCTGTTTGTATCTTTTTTCTATTATTTCCTCTCGATTTTCACTGCAGTAATTTTCATCTAAAACGAGTGAAAACTCACGTGATAACAAGGGAAGAGGCGAGAGGGAACATGAGTCAAGTGTGAGAGAGAGGCCAAGTTGGAAAATTTAGAGGTACCCTTGTAATTAGCATTGCATCTTTGTCCAGAGGGAAGATATCTTACCCTTGGAATGTGCGTTCCTCCTCCGGCTTTAGCTCGACCATATGTCTCTCTCTCTCTCTCTCTCTCTCTCTCTCTCTCTCTCTCTCTCTCCTCCTCATCCTCCTCCTCCTCCTCTTCCTCCTCCTCCTCCTTCTCCTTCTCTGTTTACACAGCATTTACAAGGTTAGGTTTAGGATTCCTAACTTTATTTACAAGGTAAGAGCTGTTACGTACATCAGCTCTATCTCTCTCACTCACATCCTCCTCTTGTCTCATGTTCCACTCTCCTGCCCATTCATCTATCACTTCACCCTTTCTCCTGCATCATCGGTCTTTTTTTTTTTTTTTGCTCTCCTTACCCCACTCTCTGTCGTTCCTCACCTCGGAGAGATTTCTCTCCCTGTAACTGATCGCCTCTGTAATTCACTGCTTTTTATCCCGTGAGTCGAATATTTATATATCTCTCTCCCTAGGCCGTCGCTTTAGTATAACTGCAGACGCTTTGGAGAAGGGCTTCTGGTCCAAGGATTTGGAGCTACCCTCCACTTCCTCGGATTAAACCAGACTTTTTCCCAGTTACTATTCTCAAGCAATGTTTGGCTCGTACGAGTTTGGTGCTTCTCCAATATGATAATATTGACGCTTCAGTGCACGATGTCACTATTATTATTGTTATTATTATTATTATTTATTATTATTATTATTATTATTATTATTATTATTAATATTATTATTATTATTATTATTATTATTATTATTATTATTATTATTATTATTGAATTCCTTGGAGCATTAATTTTTATTGTCAGTTTTATTGGCAATTTTGTAAAGTTATCAAGAAAATTCTTTAGCTAATTATTATCGCATTTTTTCAATATTAATATTTTTCACGTTTTAATATATAAATTATATGTAAAATTATGTCATAATATAGGGTATATAATTATTTAACATAGAAGAACAACGTAAATCACATATAAAACTTTGAGTAAATTATACCTAGTTCCAAAGATTATTATTATTATTATTATTATTATTATAATTATTGTTCACTGTGAAGCGCTAATTCCACAAGGGTCATACAGGGCCCGGAAAATGAAAGGCAATCAAGTTTTAATCCAAGGGGAAGGCTCCGCTCCCTTTGATCAAGAGCCCTTCACCAGCATCAAGACACCCCGTATCTGCTGAAATCTTAATCGAACTCTTGACGATATCCTCATC
>NC_091323.1:21215501-21290501 GCF_038502225.1 Cherax quadricarinatus
TTGTCAGCCTATACTATCATTAGTCAGAGAATGTTCCAAAGAGCTAAAAGAGAAGGACTCTACATATATCTCTACACATTCACCTATCCTGCTCCGTGACAATAGTACTGTTTCTTATCACTAGGACCCCAGAGGCGATAAGTCATTCTATCTAGGCTATCATAAGAAACTCACATATATAATATTATGTAAGTTGTAGTCACATAAACTTGTGTAACTGTAGTCTTATTCAGGGTCTAAGCAGACTTACTAATACTTTGGAATTCCCCATATACGGTGGAACGTCGTTTATGGGTATTTCCTTTTGAGGCATTTGGGGCCGAGTGATGAAAAGCGTCACTTGGGAACCATGAGAGTCTTGCTGTAGTGGGTTCGAATCCTGCTGGCTATCTTTGCTCTGTATATACCCGCTCTTTTCTGCATTTTTCATTTATGTATATATATATACATATATATACATATATATATATATATATATATATAGATATATATATATATATATATATATATATATATATATATATATATATATATATGTCGTGCCGAATATGTAAAACTGGTCAATTAGCAAGAACTCATTTAAAATTAAGTCCTTTCTACAATTTTCTCTTATACGTTTAAAGATATATTTTTTTCATTAATGTTGATGTAAAAATTTTTAATTTTGCACCAGAAGGAACTTAGAAAACTTACCTAACCTTATTATAACAAGAACAATTTATTTTAGCCTAACCCAACTAAATATATTTTAGATTTGTTTACAATAATTTAATACTAAACAAACACAGTGAAATATATTTTTTTCGTTAGGTTCAGAATGATTTTGGTGAAATTATTGCATACACAAATTTTCACTTGTCCTATATGGCAAGATGAGCGTTGCTATTTAAGCCAAGATCGCAAGTTCTGCCTATTCGGCACGACATATATATATGTATATGTATATATATATATATATATATATATATATATATATATATATATATATATATATATATATATATATATATATATATATATATATATATATATATATATATATATATATATATATATATATATATATATATATATATATATATATATATATATATATATATATATATATATTCACATGAAGGATAATGCTTTATCCTTTGTCAGCCCCTTCTGAGACGTGTTATTGAAGAGGGTGGAGATGACTTAATCTTTTTCCCATCCCCAAGAGATGCAATTTATCTCAGACTTACTGGTACCTCAAGCTTACCCTTTTCATCACTGGTTTGATCGCCAATTCAGAAGCACAACATTTAGTTCGTGTTAGTTCTTGTTTTAAATATTGGGCAGGAAAGCTGTGTTTATTCTAAATAACAGTAGAAAAAAATCTTAAATTTTGCAGCAAGCAGCTACGAACAGATCATTAAGAAACCTACACAAACACACACACGCACACGCTGACTAAACCAAACCCCGAAGTCAAAAAAAAAAGCCATTTACACTCTCAGTAAAACAATAAATACAATTCCACGAGGTTTAACTATCCCCCATCAGAGTCGTGGTGGAAATAAAAGCTTTGGAACTATAGTTTAGCTACATTTTGTTGAGGGCAGGTGAGGGGGGCGTGTTGATGCAGCCCCTTCAACATTATGTACATAAGGGAGACGTGCGTCTGTTTTATATATATGTTAGCATGCCACGTTTTGCTCAGCCTGAACGTTGATGAATGCCAGACACGTGCGGTACTTAAGTATCTTTAGTGGCGAAATGTATCACCTGCACAGTACGTTTCTCCAGTCGAATACAGAGGTGAATTCTAGTCCGATAGACAATAGGGAAAGCAGAGGGGTAGTTATGAGGTGTTCTGTCCGCATCTTTGAAAGAAGGATGCTGCGCAGTTTCACCCACATAGAAGTCGAAACGTTTCGGAAATAAAAACACCATGTGTTGCAAATGTGGCTTATTCATCAACTTGTCGTTATTGTAAACCATTAACAATGTGATTCAGCCTGAAGTGTTTTGATACTGATCAAGGGCTCTTGATCAGCATCAGCCACCCTTCGCTTCCTTGGATCAATGACCTTGACTCAGGCAGGAACGACTACCGTAGCCTCACTCCATATGTGTAAGGGTGTTACGACTTTGATGTCGTAAGTTAAATAAGTTACGACTTTGATGTCGTAACTTAAATAAGTTACGACTTTGATATCGTAACTTAAATAAGTTACGACTTTGATGTCGTAACTTAAATAAGTTACGACATTTGAACAATAAAGACACGTAAGTGTTGCATATCGTTCCTTATTCACACTAATTATTATTATTATTATTATTATTATTATTATTATTATTATTATTATTATTATTATTATTTAGGAATTTCTAAATTCGTGAAGGTCAAACAGCACTTGGGGGATAGGAGGTAATTAGGACTGATTCGATGAAGAGGAGAGCAGCTCAAATTCCTTGAATGAAGAACCCTTCAACAGTAACAAGGTGCTCCACTTGAAAGGTGTTACAATGGGGAAAAATAACAACAGTAGTGGCCAGAACGTCAACCTTCACAGTGGGAACATTAGATAATTTACATTCTAACATTTGGGCCTGGATAGTCAGTCAGTCGGCCAGTTGGTCAGTCGGCCAGTTGGTCAGTCGGTCAGTTGGTCAGTCGGTCAGTTGGTCAGTCAGTCAGTCGGTTGGTCGGCCGGTTGGTCAGTCAGGTGTCTCTCTCTCTCTCTCTCTCACACACACACACACACACACACACACACACACACACACACACACACACACACACACACACACACACACACACACACACACACACACACACACACACACACACACACACACACACACACACACACACACACACACACACAAAATACTGAGAGGAATTGACAAGGTGGACAAAGACAGGATGTTCCAGAGATTGGACACAGTAACAAGGGGACACAGTTGGAAGCTGAAGACACAGATGAATCACAGGGATTTTAGGGAAGTATTTCTTCAGCCACAGAGTAGTCAGTAAGTGGAATAGTTTGGGAAGCGATGTAGTGGAGGCAGGATCCATACATAGCTTTAAGGGAAAGAAGTCGGCGAAATTTATACGACCTCTGTTTTCTTTTATCTTTAGAAAATAATCCTCTGATTAATATCACTTCACAGGCGCTAGCTGCACTTTCTACCAACTTTTTTGCAGAGATGCTTACACTTTCTGTTTGCTTTTTGGAGAGATACCTATGCTTTATATTTCCTACTTACTTTTTTGGAGAGATACCTATACTTTCTACTTTCCTACATGCCTATGGAGAGATACCTATACTTCCAACGTAATTTTGGAGAGATACTAATACTTCCTACGTACCTTTGGAGAGATACCTATACTTCCTACGTAATTTTACAGATACCTATACTTCCTACGTAATTTTAGAGAGATACCAATACTTCCTACGTAATTTTAGAGAGATACCTATACTTCCTACGTAATTTTAGAGAGATACCAATACTTCCTACGTAATTTTAGAGAGATACTATACTTCCTACGTAATTTTAGAGAGATACCTATACTTCCTACGTAATTTTAGAGAGATACCAATACTTCCTACGTAATTTTAGAGAGATACTATACTTCCTACGTAATTTTAGAGAGATACCTATACTTCCTACGTAATTTTAGAGAGATACTATACTTCCTACGTAATTTTAGAGAGATACCAATACTTCCTACGTAATTTTAGAGAGATACCAATACTTCCTACGTAATTTTAGAGAGATACCAATACTTCCTACGTAATACTATACTTCCTACGTAATTTTAGAGAGATACCAATACTTCCTACGTAATTTTAGAGAGATACTATACTTCCTACGTAATTTTAGAGAGATACCAATACTTCCTACGTAATTTTAGAGAGATACCAATACTTCCTACGTAATTTTAGAGAGATACCTATACTTCCTACGTAATTTTAGAGAGATACTATACTTCCTACGTAATTTTAGAGAGATACTATACTTCCTACGTAATTTTAGAGAGATACCTATACTTCCTACGTAATTTTAGAGAGATACTATACTTCCTACGTAATTTTAGAGAGATACTATACTTCCTACGTAATTTTAGAGAGATACCAATACTTCCTACGTAATTTTAGAGAGATACCTACTTCCTACGTAATTTTAGAGAGATACCAATATACTTCCTACGTAATTTTAGAGAGATACCAATACTTCCTACGTAATTTTAGAGAGATACATATACTTCCTACGTAATTTTAGAGAGATACCAATACTTCCTACGTAATTTTAGAGAGATACTATACTTCCTACGTAATAGAGAGATACTACTTCCTACGTAATTTTAGAGAGATACCAATACTTCCTACGTAATTTTAGAGAGATACTATACTTCCTACGTGACTAGAGATACTTCCTACGTAATTTTAGAGAGATACTATACTTCCTACGTAATTTTAGAGAGATACCTATACTTCCTACGTAATTTTAGAGAGATACCAATACTTCCTACGTAATTTTAGAGAGATACCTATACTTCCTACGTAATTTTAGAGAGATACCTATACTTCCTACGTAATTTTAGAGAGATACCAATACTTCCTACGTAATTTTAGAGAGATACCAATACTTCCTACGTAATTTTAGAGAGATACCAATACTTCCTACGTAATTTTAGAGAGATACCAATACTTCCTACGTAATTTTAGAGAGATACCAATACTTCCTACGTAATTTTAGAGAGATACCAATACTTCCTACGTAATTTTAGAGAGATACCAATACTTCCTACGTAATTTTAGAGAGATACCAATACTTCCTACGTAATTTTAGAGAGATACCAATACTTCCTACGTAATTTTAGAGAGATACTATACTTCCTACGTAATTTTAGAGAGATACCAATACTTCCTACGTAATTTTAGAGAGATACTATACTTCCTACGTAATTTTAGAGAGATACCAATACTTCCTACGTAATTTTAGAGAGATACCAATACTTCCTACGTAATTTTAGAGAGATACTATACTTCCTACGTAATTTTAGAGAGATACTATACTTCCTACGTATAGAGAGATACTACTCCTACGTAATTTTAGAGAGATACTATACTTCCTACGTAATTTTAGAGAGATACCTTCCTACGTAATTTTAGAGAGATACTATACTTCCTACGTAATTTTAGAGAGATACCAATACTTCCTACGTAATTTTAGAGAGATACTATACTTCCTACGTAATTTTAGAGAGATACTATACTTCCTACGTAATTTTAGAGAGATACTATACTTCCTACGTAATTTTAGAGAGATACCAATACTTCCTACGTAATTTTAGAGAGATACTATACTTCCTACGTAATTTTAGAGAGATACCAATACTTCCTACGTAATTTTAGAGAGATACTATACTTCCTACGTAATTTTAGAGAGATACTATACTTCCTACGTAATTTTAGAGAGATACCAATACTTCCTACGTAATTTTAGAGAGATACTATACTTCCTACGTAATTTTAGAGAGATACTATACTTCCTACGTAATTTTAGAGAGATACTATACTTCCTACGTAATTTTAGAGAGATACCAATACTTCCTACGTAATTTTAGAGAGATACTATACTTCCTACGTAATTTTAGAGAGATACTATACTTCCTACGTAATTTTAGAGAGATACCAATACTTCCTACGTAATTTTAGAGAGATACTATACTTCCTACGTAATTTTAGAGAGATACCAATACTTCCTACGTAATTTTAGAGAGATACTATACTTCCTACGTAATTTTAGAGAGATACTATACTTCCTACGTAATTTTAGAGAGATACTATACTTCCTACGTAATTTTAGAGAGATACCAATACTTCCTACGTAATTTTAGAGAGATACTATACTTCCTACGTAATTTTAGAGAGATACCAATACTTCCTACGTAATTTTAGAGAGATACTATACTTCCTACGTAATTTTAGAGAGATACTATACTTCCTACGTAATTTTAGAGAGATACCAATACTTCCTACGTAATTTTAGAGAGATACTATACTTCCTACGTAATTTTAGAGAGATACCAATACTTCCTACGTAATTTTAGAGAGATACTATACTTCCTACGTAATTTTAGAGAGATACTTATACTTCCTACGTAATTTTAGAGAGATACTATACTTCCTACGTAATTTTAGAGAGATACCAATACTTCCTACGTAATTTTAGAGAGATACCAATACTTCCTACGTAATTTTAGAGAGATACTTATACTTCCTACGTGACTTTGGAGAGATACTATACTTCCTACGTAATTTTAGAGAGATACCAATACTTCCTACGTAATTTTAGAGAGATACTATACTTCCTACGTAATTTTAGAGAGATACTATACTTCCTACGTAATTTTAGAGAGATACTTATACTTCCTACGTGACTTTGGAGAGATACCAATACATCTCATGTTGTGTAGGACGTTCGGTGAGTAATCTCTACTTTATACCGCCTCTTTGGGACGCTAAAGGTAATTAACTTTAAATTTTAATGCCATTTTTGTAAAATTATGCAATCCAGGGGAGAGTTTTTAACGTGAAAGTTAATGGGGAAAGTTGGTAGAAATATGTATGCGAGAAGTTACATATGGACTTTGAAATGAATTCAGGCGGAAAGAAGGGGAGGGGGAGGAAGGATGGGTAAGGGGGCACTTCTCCCTTTCCAGGAGGGAATTTGGTCATGATTTAAGACACTTTTATTTGATAGGTAACGAGATATATCACAGTGTTTTGAGGTGGCTGGTTCACTCATTCATTCGTTAGTCCAGACTTACTCAAATATTCTTCCAGCTATACTTACTCACCTCCTCCTTAATCACTCACCCATTCTCTAGCTCACTCGTCCATTCACTCACTCAGCCAGGCACTTTCCCACTCACTCAGTCAGGCACTTTCCCACTCACTCAGTCAGGCACTTTCACACTCACTCAGTCAGGCACTTTCACACTCACTCAGCCAGGCACTTTCCTAAAGACTCAGCCAGACACTTTCCCATTCGCTCAGTCAGGCACTTTCCCACTCGCTCAGCCAGGCACTTTCCCACTCACTCAGCCAGGCACTTTCCTACTCACTCAGCCAAGCACTTTCCTACTCACTCAACCAGGCACTTTCCCACTTACTCAGCCAGGCACTTTACCACTCACTCACTCAGGCACTTTCCCACTCACTCAGCCAGGGACTTTCCTACTCACTCAGCCAAGCACTTTCCCACTCAACCAGGCACTTTCCCACTCACTCAGTCAGGCACTTTCCCACTCACTCAGCTAGGCACTTTCCTACTCACTCAGACACTTTTCCACTCACTCAGTCAGACACTTTCCCACTCACTCAGCCAGGCAATTTCCCACTCACTCATCCAGGCACTTTCCTACTCACTCAGCCAGACACTTTCCTACTCACTCAGCCAGACACTTTCCTACTCACTCAGCCAGACACTTTCCTACTCACTCAGCCAGACACTTTCCCACTCACTCAGTTAGGCACTTTCCTACTCACTCAGTTAGGCACTTTTTCACTCAGTCAGGCACTTTCCTACTCACTCAGCCAGACACTTTCCCACTCACTCAGCCAGGCACTTTCCCACTCACTCAGCCAAACACTTTCCTATTCACTCAGCCAGACACTTTCCAGTTCACCCTGCTACACATCCATTCACAAAAATACACGTGAAATTCTGCACATCACACACACACACACACACACACACACACACACACACACACACACACACACACACACACACACACACACACACACACACACACACACACACACACACACAAGACGAGAAACAATAAAGCTCATGGAGCAGGGAGAGAGTGGACCTAATAGCGACCAGCAAAGATGGGGGCCAGGACCTGTGAATCGACCCCTGCAGCTACAAAATAAGTGAGTACAAATAGATGAGTGCACACACACACACACAAACATAAAAATAAAGCTAATTCACACAGCTTATTCCTAACTAGGAGTAATTATTCCTAACTAGGAGTAATTATTCCTAACTAGGAGTAATTATTCCTAACTAGGAGTAATTATTCCTAACTAGGAGTAATTATTCCTAACTAGGAGTAATTATTTCTAACTAGGAGTAATTTTGGGCTGGAAACGTTAAGTGACTGAGGACAAGATTGACACCGTGAGAATATCTTCGCACATGTGACTATTCACAGGTTTATATTGCTATTATTTGTGGAAATAAAGAAAAGTGCATATTATATGGGATATTTTATTAGATGTATCGCCCATTAATAAAGCCCCCAAGTGGGCGAAACGTCTGAAAAAAATTACTTGTGTATTGCGTGAGTTTCTTTACCTATTTTCTCAGCACTTCGAGTCTTCGACGATGGTGGGTCATGGATCAGGAGCTACCCTGGTCTTGAGTTATGGAACAGGAGCTACCCTGGTCTTGAGTTATGGAACAGGAGCTACCCTGGTCTTGAGTTATGGATCAGGAACTACCCTGGTCTTGAGTTATGGAACAGGAGCCACCCTGGTCTTGAGTTATGGAACAGGAGCCACCCTGATCTTGAGTTATGGAACAGGAGCTACCCTGGTCTTGAGTTATGGAACAGGAGCCACCCTGGTCTTGAGTTATGGAACAGGAGCTACCCTGGTCTTGAGTTATGGAACAGGAGCTACCCTGGTCTTGAGTTATGGAACAGGAGCTACCCTGGTCTTGAGTTATGGAACAGGAGCTACCCTGGTCTTGAGTTATGGAACAGGAGCTACCCTGGTCTTGAGTTATGGAACAGGAGCTATCCTGGTCTTGAGTTATGGAACAGGAGCTACCCTGGTCTTGAGTTATGGAACAGGAGCTACCCTGGTCTTGAGTTATGGAACAGGAGCTACCCTGGTCTTGAGTTATGGAACAGGAGCTACCCTGGTCTTGAGTTATGGAACAGGAGCTACCCTGGTCTTGAGTTATGGAACAGGAGCTACCCTGGTCTTGAGTTATGGAACAGGAGCTACCCTGGTCTTGAGTTATGGAACAGGAGCTACCCTGGTCTTGAGTTAAGGAACAGGAGCTACCCTGGTCTTGAGTTATGGAACAGGAGCTACCCTGGTCTTGAGTTATGGAACAGGAGCCACCCTGGTCTTGAGTTATGGAACAGGAGCCACCCTGGTCTTGAGTTATGGAACAGGAGCTACCCTGGTCTTGAGTTATGGAACAGGAGCCACCCTGGTCTTGAGTTATAGAACAGGAGCCACCCTGGTCTTGAGTTATGGAACAGGAGCTACCCTGGTCTTGAGTTATGGAACAGGAGCCACCCTGGTCTTGAGTTATGGAACAGGAGCCACCCTGGTCTTGAGTTATGGAACAGGAGCTACCCTGGTCTTGAGTTATAGAACAGGAGCCACCCTGGTCTTGAGTTATAGAACAGGAGCCACCCTGGTCTTGAGTTATGAAACAGGAGCCACCCTGGTCTTGAGTTATAGAACAGGAGCTACCCTGGTCTTGAGTTATAGAACAGGAGCTACCCTGGTCTTGAGTTATGGAACAGGAGCCACCCTGGTCTTGAGTTATGGAACAGGAGCCACCCTGGTCTTGAGTTATGGAACAGGAGCTACCCTGGTCTTGAGTTATGGAACAGGAGCCACCCTGGTCTTGAGTTATAGAACAGGAGCCACCCTGGTCTTGAGTTACAGAACAGGAGCTACCCTGGTCTTGAGTTATAGAACAGGAGCCACCCTGGTCTTGAGTTATGGAACAGGAGCTACCCTGGTCTTGAGTTATGGAACAGGAGCCACCCTGGTCTTGAGTTATAGAACAGGAGGCACCCTGGTCTTGAGTTATAGAACAGGAGCTACCCTGGTCTTGAGTTATAGAACAGGAGCCACCCTGGTCTTGAGTTATGGAACAGGAGCTATCCTGGCCTTGAGTTATAGAACAGGAGCCACCCTGGTCTTGAGTTATAGAACAGGAGCCACTCTGGTCTTGAGTTATGAAACAGGAGCCACCCTGGTCTTGAGTTATAGAACAGGAGCCACCCTGGTCTTGAGTTATAGAACAGGAGCTACCCTGGTCTTGAGTTATAGAACAGGAGCCACCCTGGTCTTGAGTTATGGAACAGGAGCTATCCTGGTCTTGAGTTATAGAACAGGATCCACCCTGGTCTTGAGTTATGGAACAGGAGCCACCCTGGTCTTGAGTTATAGAACAGGAGCCACCCTGGTCTTGAGTTATGGAACAGGAGCCACCCTGGTCTTGAGTAATGAAACAGGAGCCATCCTGGACTTGAGTTATGGAACAGGAGCTACCCTGGTCTTGAGATATGGAAAAGGAGCTACCCTGGTCTTGAGTTATAGAACAGGAACCACCCTGGTCTGGAGTTATGGAACAGGAGCTACCCTGGTCTTGAGTTATGGAACAGGAGCTACCCTGATCTTGAGTTATGGAACAGGAGCTACCCTGGTCTTGAGTTATGAAACAAGAGCTACCCTGATCTTGAGTTATGGAACAGGAGCTACCCTGGTCTTGAGTTATGAAACAAGAGCTACCCTGATCTTGAGTTATGGAACAGGAGCCACCCTGATCTTGAGTTATCGACAAGGAGCTACCTTGGTCTTGAGTTATGGAACAGGAGCCACCCTGATCTTGAGTTATAGAACAGGAGCTATCCTGGTCTTGAGTTATGGAACAGGAGCTACCCTGGTCTTGAGTTATGGAACAGGAGCTACCCTGGTCTTGAGTTATGAAACAGTAGCTACCCTGGTCTTGAGTTATGAAACAAGAGCTACCCTGATCTTGAGTTATGGAACAGGAGCTATCCTGGTCTTAGATTAACAGTTTTACTAAGTGATTTAGAAAACCGTGCAACATTTCGGTATTTTATTCTGAAACCGGTTCGGCAACCAGTGGCTTCTCTCTAATGCGGAAAAATCTGGAAGATGAGGTAAGATAATCATTCCCTCGGCATGGAATCCATGTGTTCAGTCAATTAATCATTTAATCAAACCTGATTACCTCCCCTTCCTCAACCTCTTCATGACTTTATCATAAATATAATGACAACAACTTCACCATCAAAATGCACCAGCAGGTGATACGAAATGGAGAAAGAAAACTACAAGCATTTGTGTTTTCACTGAAGACGTAGATGTCTCTGCTGGAGACATCTACGCCAATAGACCAGCTCGTCAGTGACTGTTGATTAACCCCGACAACGTCTACGTCGGTGGTATAGCTCATCAGACTCATATATAAGATGCCAACAGCGTCTACATCGGTGGTATAACTCGTTAGAGACTAGTATGCAAGATCCCGACAGCGTTTATATCAGTAGTCAAAGGCGGTGGGGATTCTGAGAATACTGAAGAGTAAAAGTCACACTGCAGTGGCTGGAACAATTCACAAATAACTCATTCATAGGACAGGGGACTTTAGGCGATGTTTCGGTCCCTCCGGGACCATTATCATATAACCTGATTGCCCACGATGGACCGAAACATCTAAAATTACCTCTGCTATCTATGGATTATTTTGAATTTCGACACCAGCACGACCGCATTTCTGTCGGGGTCCAACTCATGGGAGACCCCGATAGCATATCCATCGGGGAAAGGGTTTTGGAGGTTCAGCCGGTAGGAAACTCATTCAAGACCCCGACAGCGTCTTCGTAGGGAAGCAGGTCTTCGAACTCGTTCCGGAAGACCCTTGACAACAAGGCCAGACTCACTCAGTGGAAGGCGAGTTATGGAAATAGCGTACATGGCTAGGTATGTAAATTCCTCGCCTGGAACTTACCGCTACAATCACTTAAGCTGACGAATTTCGCCAGAGAGCGAAATGGACGAATTCACACGGCGAGTTTCGGCGAATACAAATGCTGGAGAATGAGGTGGCTTGATGCAGCTGTGAATTGTGTGATGGGTACTTTACTGTGCTGTGGTAATGATGGTAGTGGTGGTGGGAAAGAAGGGGGGTAGCTGCTCTTTTGTGATAGTGGAAGCAGTGGTGGTGTTGCTGATAGTGGTGGCTACTGCGGCAGCAGAAGTGCTGGTGATGGTGGTGTTGGTTGTGTCTATTCTCTGTCTCTCTCTCTCTTACTCCATGCAATACGTCTCATATGTTTAAGTATATGGTTATCATAATAGCCTCGGTGAGAACATCCATTCTCACTGCATAAGCTTCAGCATAATTTGGTGGTGACGTTTTGGGGGGCTTGATGGTGATTTGTTGTTGAAATGGTGGTGGTGGTGCTATTTTGTTGAAGTGATCATGGTGGTGGTGTTTTGTTAACCATGTGCTGGTGGTTGAAGATGTTTTGGTGGAGAGGTGGTGCTGGTATTTTGATGGAAAAATGTTGGACACGATGATGTTTTGTTGGTGGTGCTTTGGTTGTGATGTTTTGGTGGCGTGTTGGTGCTTAGGCGGAGTGGTAGTGATAATGGTGATGGAGTGGTAGGGCAGTGGATTTGATGTATATAGTGAAACCACGAGAGCTCACACACGCAGATCACATACACACACACAAACACACACACACACAAACACACACGCACACACACACACACACACACACACACACACACACACACACACACACACACACACACACACACACACACACACACACACACACACACACACACACCATCTTGTCTCGGGTGTGTTATCCACTAGTCGTGGTGCGGCATACATTATTCATGAGCTCCGCCTGCATTATTCACGATCTGCACTTGACGCAAAACTCGCCAAAGTAGTCTGATAATGCGTGTGAGATGGACAATCGCATCAACGGGACAGGCAGGGAGGAACAAGGAGCCCACGGACCCGGATCGCATGACAAGTCGCTGGAAAAATATATGAACATTATAGGTGCCATTTGAATTTCGAACATTCGAAGGGGGATAAGCACTCTTCGGATTATAAGGGTTTCGAGCTCTAAGCGAGAATCGAGGAGTGCCTCAAGTGCTTTATCTTGAGTGTTTCTAGGACAAATAGGTACTGATCTTCGCTGCTGGATTTTCAAATCTGAGATCACTGGAATGGGTTGACTTATAGTTGCTGGAATTTTGGACTATCAGAGAATCTGTCGTTATTTTGTCTTGGTAATTATAGGTTTGGGTCAGAATTGTTTCTCACTCTGTGGTATGGTGATCGCCCATTGTGGAATGTTGCAACCGTGTCATTTTATATATTGCCTGACAGGCATTATTAAAATTAGAAGGATTTAAGTGGAGTCTTATAGTCAATATTGAAGAAAAGACATATTGCAGAGCACTAAAAGCTTGTTCTGCTATATAAGTCTTTTTCTCGGGAACAGAAGACAATGTGGGGTAAAAGGATACAACTACAACTAATATGGCAATGTTTGTTTCCTTGAAAGGGTTAGTTTTCTTGATCAAACTGGAAGTAATGGATAATTGTGAAAATCTATGAGGAAGACGTAGTCAATTTATGTGTTGGATGAGAAATCTTGTCTAACGCGTTCCTGCGTTATCCTCTCTTCGAATTTCAATGATAAAGTCATTTGCATCTAGAAGTGTAGTCTGTGTCATGCTGAGATGTGCATAAATCATTTTGTTTTTGTACATGACTTTACAAGCTATGAGAAACAATCATAACTCAGTTTATCTCTAAGCCCAGCCCTATGCTGTACTACCATCACATTACCCTCAGGATGCTACCCTAGTGTAAAGTGCACAGAGTAAAGAAAGTTTTCTTATTCCTCTCACCCTACCTGACAGTCGAACCCGGATTATTTAAGATGTGAGCCGAGTGTTCTACCATTGAACAATGGGTGCTTTATCGTCAATGATCCTTATTTCTCTTCTCGTAATTAACTAATATTTCTTTAATTTTGTTGTTCATGCATTTTGTAATGATTTCTTCCCATATATCTTTATATTCTAATGTTTTTATCGTAAAATGTATTAAACAATGATATAATACAGACACAGTTCTGTTCCACATGATAATTCTCGTGGATATTTTGCCTTGAGCAGCAGCAACGGCAAACATGACGGAGGAAAGATAGAACGATGCAAAGTTTCAAGTTCAAGTTCAAGTTCAAGTTCAAGTTTCAAGTTTCAGTGTTCAGACACCCCGTAAGTCAAGTTTTTTTTAATAATAGAGATTAGTGGTGTATCTGCCAACAACGACATCTAGGTAGGGAATATTGTTAATAATGCTTGACTAGCAAGTGAAAGGCAAGACAGAAGTGTCTTTAATGGTTTGCGGGAATTTGAGTGTCTTTTCTGTTACTATAGAAGGTGAAGACGATGTTCCTGTTGTAAGGAGAAGTGAGAGTGAAAAACAAAAACATGATAGTAAAGTGACAGAAATACAACTATACAAAACTGTTCACGGTCAAAGTTTCAATAAAGATCATAGTTTTTAATTAAAGAACTTTAAGCAAGGAAGAACTTTGTTTATCAATACAGAGTATAACAAGTCAATGCAGGCTATTGCAGATAAATACATACCACAGTCAATATATTGGTAATATGTACAGAGCATAGCATCCCAATGCATAATACTGGTGATCAATAATGAATATGGCAAATCAATGCATAATATAGCTGGTCAACATAGAGCAAAACTGATCAATAAAATTACTGATTGATGAAACCATACTCAAACATAGCTTCTAAATTATAATAAATAACAAAATTATACATTCATAAATAAATCGTGTATCCAAGGACGAACTTTTTTTTTAAACCGTCTCTAAAAGCATTTTTTCGTGTCAACCTGAAATTTGTTTTGTAATAATACTTTTATTTACAAACTATAAGAAATAAATCTTAGGAGTGCATGAGCAAGCACGTTGCAATAGGTCTTGAGTCAAAGATTTTTTTTTGAACATCAGAACTGGGCATTTTTCTAGTAGTATATACAAGTTTGTATTCACCCATCGTTAAATTATTGACTAGAGTGTGACTTGTATTTCTTTGAATGCAACCCGAATCCTTTTCAAGCTTCTTTGTCTCTTAGGATGTGCTATACGTGTAACAATTTTACATCCAAGGTGTAAATAGAGTCGAAAAGGATTTGCTCTGTTAGTGTCTACACGCCATAACCCGGGTATAAAAACACACGAACTTATATTTTCGACATTGGTTAGCTCAGAGCACAGCTAAATCCCGAGCGAAACGAGCAAGATTTTCCTCTGCTGATAAATTAGACACATGTGCAACTCTTGGGTATCTTTATTGAGGAAACGTTTCACCGCACAGTGGCTTCATCAGTCCATACAAAGGAGAATCGTGAAGAACAGAAGGAGAATGAGATAATCAATTCCTCAATCTTGAGTCGATGTGGTCAGTCCATAAATCTTGAATAGAGTACGTATTCTATTCAACATTGATGGACTGACCACATCGACTCAAGGTTGAGGGACTGATTACGTCATTCTCCTCCTGTTCTTCACGATTCTCCTTTGTATGGACTGATGAAGCCACTGTGTGGCGAAACGTTTCCTCAATAAAGACACCCAAGAGTTGCACATGTGTCTAATTTATCAACATGTCGGTTCTCTGAACCATTCATCTACAATTTCCCCCTGCTCATGTATTTTATACCAAATTGTCGGCTTGTTACCCCAATCACCACTCCCCGACCCTAACATCAATTTACACCTGATTTGTTCGACAAAACGATCGTGGCTTTTTAAACTAAAATCTTAGATTCTGAGTAAAACCCACGACAGTTACACGGCCCGAACCCGGCCATCAATTATGCTTCCACCTCACCTCTTGTGTTTTCTTTCGCCAATCAATAGACTCTTTTGTGTGTGTTGTCTGAGCGAATACTTGTCAGACCAGTTATAAGAGGCAGCCACCAGACAAAAGAATTTGAAGACACACAAAACAGTTGAAGAGTTGTGAGTTTGTAATGGCTGTGATTGTCAGTAGCGTTTTGTAGTGTGCGGTTGTGGTGAGTTGTTCAGTGTGGTTGTGAATTGTGGTTTACGCAATGTATATCACTTTCTAAGAGGAGCAGATCTTTATTTTAATTGTTATTCGCTCAAAGGAAGTTTTGTCAACTTATGAAACGTTCTTACAATGAGCGAAACATTGACTGATTTACATTGATTTACGTTGTTGTGAATATTTTTTTTTTCAGAGCTGTTATTGTTCATCGTTTAACTCTACGGGAAATTAGTTTGGTCTTTTTGTTATATTTAAAGAACGTGTAATTTTCTTGGAGCTGGTTGCCGTATTATCATCGATGTGGCCAGCATGGAAACATTACCTTGTTTACTGCAGTTTCGGCTGGGATGTGTGATGCGATTTGTGAGCAACACCGAAGAATTTGTCATGGATGTTTTCAACGCTGTTGGAATGTGCTGTATTTCGTGCTCCTCTCTCTCTCTCTCTCTCTCTCTCTCTCTCTCTCTCTCTCTCTCTCTTTCCCTCCCTTCCTCCCTCTCTCTCTCTCTCAGCATCACGGGTCACAGCTGGTCAAGATGAAGCACCTGCCTCCAGGGATTTATATCTATCGCTCCCGGCGCCTCCAGCAAGTGCCGCCAGCAAATGGAACTTGTATAGAGTTCCTCACTTTGCTGCCACACGTTTTTATTCTCTTTCCTTCTCTGACAGAGGAGAACATTGACTGCACTCAACCTTGTGGGAGGAGTGTCAGTCTGGTTGGCTGGTTGGCTGGCTGGCTGGTAGTTGTCCCACTGGATGGCTGTGCGGCTGGCTGGCTGGTTAGGTGGCTGAGTAACTGACTTTCTCTTTGACTACCTGACTGATAGGTATCTGTCTAAATTTGTTCAGTGTTTTGCTAGGTAGAAACAGATTATATATATAAGAATAACACACAGCTGTAAACAATAACACGAATGTTTTTAGCGCAACTAACTATTGTGTTACCTGATGATCTCGGTATTCCAAGATCTTGGTACCCAAACATATCGATACTCAAGCATCCCGGTACCCAAGTATCCCGGTACCCAAGCATCCCGGTACCCAAGCACCCAGATACCCCAAGCATCGTGGTAGCGATTTCACTCAAGAAATATAAATAAAAACCTTGTAGACCGAGAGCAACATGAATTACTGAGTAGGATTTATGGTGGGGCGGGTGCCGTGCGTGGCTGCGAGAATTAATGCGGCAGCAAGCGTGAAGCAATACATCCCTTCTCCTGAATGTTTTAGCTCTGCTCATATATATTCCCTCTCTCTCACTCTTTAGTAGCTGTGGGGGTGGCGAGGGGGCAAGGTTATACTTCATGGGTAACTTAGTTTTCTCTCTCTTTCTACCCACCCAAGCATACCCATATACATTCATCCTGACAACACTTGAGGAGAGAAGGGATAGGGGGGACATGATAACGACATATAAAATCCTGAAAGGAATTGACAAGGTAGATAAGGTCAGAATGTTTCAGAGATGAGACGCAGGAACGATGGGACACAACTGGAAGTTAAAAAATCAGATGAGTCACAGGGATGCTAGGAAGTATTTCTTTATCCTTAGAGTTGTCAGGTAGTGGAACAATCTGGAGACTGAAGAAGTGGAAGCAAGATCCATACACAGCTCAAGGTTCTAGGAGCAGGGAGAGAGTGGACCTAGTGGCGAAGAGGCGAAGCCAGGACCTAAGACTTGATCTCTGCAACCACAAATAGGTGAGTACACACACATACAGAGAGAGAGAGAGAGAGAGAGAGAGAGAGAGAGAGAGAGAGCAGGATAGATGCTCGAGTGGATATAAAAAAGACTTGTCAATAGAAAGAGAGGGGTAATGGTGTTTTGTGTGTCAGTGGGAAAGGGTGTCAAGTGGCGTTTTCCAACGATTATTGCTTCATCTGCTTTTCCTGATATATACAAATCAAATATTGGTAGAAACTGAATCCTGTGCAGCACTGTTTGTGGATGATGTGAAACTAATGAGGAACTGAGAATGCAGAAGATGCATCAACATAACTTGAGGAGGTTCCATAAGTTGGCCGGCAGGTGGCTACTAAAACTGAATCTTCAGAAGTAGAAAGTAATGAGAATATGAATGGGATAATACGAATAAGGAAGGAATAATGAGAACAGGGAAGGAATAACGAGAACAGGGAAGGAATAACGAAAGCATGGAAGGAATAAGGAGAACAGGGAAGGAATAACGAGAACACAGAAAGAATGAGGAGAACATGGAACGAATAACGAGAACATGGAATGAATAACGAGAACATAACAGGAACAACGAGAACATGGAAGGAATATAGCTCGGAAGATGTGATGCTCTGCAAGCAACACATCAAGCATATATATTCAAAAACCAAGTAACACAAGAAGCGCTCACGTTAGTCCATCTCCGAGTACTCGGCCCCAGCATGGAGCCCGTACTTTTTCAAAAATATATGAACAATAGAGAAATTCAAACCTAGTGTCGAAGCTGGTACCGGAACTTATCGAAATGGAGTACGAGGAGAGAGTTACTGTCCACAGCCTGACAATACTCGCAGAGAGAACCACGGGAAAAAGGGCAGGATACGATCATGGCGTAGAAAATGCTTAATGACTAGGAACCCCTACATAGCAGGTTTATTCAGTCGAATACAAGCGATTACAAAACTGGAGAAAGTAAACGTCGATTTGATGTAATTAATCCATCACTATTGGTGGGACGGTTGAGGGACTGACCATCTAGCAAGACTGTCTCCAGTGTTGCATTCATTTGTATCCTACTGAAGTAAGCTGTTGTGCAGGCGAAACGTTTCTGCAACATGTAGACTATCAGTAATATGACACAAAATATACAGGAACAGAATAGAGTGTAAAAAAGTTAGTTTTTTCCCGAAAAACAAAGAGTGAGACGAAGGACTTGTCAGCTAAAAATTCAGACAAGTTACAAGGACGTTATGAAATACGTTTTCAGCTCGAGCAGTGCAAACATGACGTAGTAAACATAATGATCGACGTAGTGAATCCTCCTACAGACGTATTGAGCACTCCGTCCTACGTAGCGAATGCTTCGGCCGACGTAGCGAAAGCTCCGTCCGACGTAGCGAACGAAAGTCTTCGGTATCACCTTGGAGGGAGAAAAGCATCTCGTTTTTATTTTTTCGTAGTAAAGAAACGAGAGCAATATATTTGAGTGGTGTCCCGGAAAATAAAAAAAAAAATATCTTAACGGCGGAAATTGGCAGTAAGAAAAAACTGAAAGAAAACAATAGTGACTTTCTGTTTTAACACACACACACACACACACACACACACACACACACACACACACACACACACACACACACACACACACACACACACACACACACACACACGAAAGAAAATTTAGCTGAGTTATGATGTTGGTGAAGAGACGAGTTTACGTTTCTCTTCTTGTTATTCTTTGGTGTTGGAGGAACCAAAGCAAAGTTGGAGGTATTCCGGAGTAAACGAAGGAGAAACAGGAGATAAAGGCGGAGATGGAGGAGACAGGGGGGAAAGAGAGAAAGAAGGATCGACAAGGAATGACATGGAAAAATCAATGGGATGGGAGGGAAGAAGAAAAGATACATAAGAAAGGATACAAAACTGATCGATAACAAAACTAAAAGAAAAAAGAAATCAGACGAAGAGAACAAATAACTTCATTCACTTTTTATTTCGCCATGAAATCGATAGTTTAGATTAAAATAATTTCTACTCTGGGTTATAATGAAGTTTTTACTAAACCAGCGAAAGACAGAGAGGAAAAAAATATAATGGAGAGCGAGAGGGAGGGAGGAAGAGAAAGAAAAAAGAGGGAGAGAGAGAGAGAGAGAGAGAGAGAGAGAGAGACAGTAACAGACATCAAGAGCACCATGGGGAAATAAGCGTGTGTAATGTTGAGGTCGTAATCCATCGCTGTGTAACAATGAACTCAGGATGCCTCGCAGGAGTAGCAGGCAACCCATAGTAGTAGATATTTTTTCACAACGTGTGTGTGTGTGTGTGTGTGTGTGTGTATGTAAACCATAACCTTACATTTATTTATTTATTTATTTATTTATTTATAATTTGAGCACACTTACAGAGGTACAAAAAAATACAGAAGAGCAGCATGCCAAAGCCACTTATACTATGCATAGCATTACGGGCTGGCTTAAAATTAACTTAAGATTAACTAAGCAATGATGAAATCAGTGAAAAACATTAATGTAAACTGATTACTATAAAGCTCAAGTGAGTATTACAAAGACAGGTCATATGGTTGCATGCATTGTTGTAAATTCAGTAGAATGGAGTATTCTGTTAGGTAGTGTATTTAAAAAATAATAAAGTTAGATTGGGTTTTAGGTTTAACATTTATGTGATATAATTGTGAGAAACATTTAAGATATACAATTTATAAGGTTCAGTTATTCAGTATTTATTTGGTTTTGGGTGAGTAAGTGATCTTTGAGAAGAGACTTGAATTTATAAACAGGTAGTGTTTCTTTTATATTTACAGGTAATGAATTCCAGATTTTAGGGCCTTTTATGTGCATTGAGTTTTTGCATAGCGTGAGATGGACACGAGGAATATCAAAGAGTGATCTGTGCCTTGTGTTATGGTCATGTGTTCTGTTGAGGTTGGCAAGGAGATGTTTGAGGGGAGGGTTAATATCAGAGTTGAGTGTTCTATGTATGTAATAGGTGCAGTAATAAGTATGGATGTTTTGTATGGTGAGTAGGTTGAGTGTATTGAATATTGGTGGAGTGTGCTGCCTGTAGTGAGAATTTGTTATCATTCTAACTGCAGCCTTTTGTTGGGTAATTAGTGGTCTGAGATGGTTACTTGTTGTTGAGCCCCATGCACAAATTCCATAGGTGAGATAGGGGTAAATAAGAGAGTGATATAGGGCCAGGAGGGCTGACTGTGGAGCATAGTACCGTATCTTCGATAGTATGCCTACAGTCTTGGAAATTTTCTTAGAAATTTGTTGTATATGTGTATGAAATTTGAGTCTATTATCAAGGTGGATTCCTAAGAATTTTCCCTCTGTTAGCTTTGTGATAGGTGATCCGTTTATCATTATGTTAAGAGGGACATCTGTAGCTCTGTTACCAAACTGAATGAAGTAGGTTTTGTCAATGTTTAGTGTAAGTTTGTTAGTACTCATCCAGGTAGATATTTTCTGTAATTCGGTATTTACAGTATTGGCTAGCGTGACTGGGCTCGGGTGGGAGAAGACGTATGTTGTGTCATCAGCAAATAGTGTGGGTTTGAGTAATTGAGAAGCATTTGGTAGGTCATTTATGTATAGGAGAAAGAGAAGAGGGCCAAGGACACTTCCCTGTGGGACACCAACTGTAATTGGTTGTGCAGAAGAGTTTGCCCCATTTGCGTACACATATTGGCTTCTGTTGCTGAGGTATGACTTGAGGTAGTTGAGGGAGTGCCCTCTTATACCATAGTGTGACAATTTTACGTGGAGCAAGTCATGGTCAACTGTATCAAAAGCTTTACGTAAGTCAATGAAGATCCCCAGTGGGACTTCTTTTTTCTCTATTGCAGTGTATATATGTTCTAGCATGTGTATGATAGCATCATTAGTATTTTTATTAGGCCTGAATCCAAATTGGCAGGGGTTGAGTATGTTTTGGGAGATAAGGTAGGAGTAGATTCGTTTATGGATTAATTTTTCGAAGATTTTTGAGAGAGGGTGTAAGTTGGATATTGGCCTATAGTTATTCAACTCTGTTTGGTCTCCTCCTTTGTGGATCGGGGTGACCCTTGCTATTTTGAGTACTGTAGGGAAGGTGGAGGATTCAATGGATTTGTTAAAGAGTGTTGCAATGATTGGTGATAGCACTTGTGACACTTTTTTGTATATAAAGGGTGGTAAGGTATTTAAATCTCCTGCCTTGTTTTTTAGTGCGTTGATAATAAGGGAGACTTCGTATGGGTTAGTCGGAGCTAGGAACAGTGTGTTCGGGTAGTTGCCGGTGAGGTAGTCATTTGGTGGGGTATCTGAGCTTGGGATTTTATTGGCAAGGTTTTGTCCTATAGTGGAGAAGAAATCATTGAGTCTGTTTGCTGTTTCTGTTGGTGGGAGTTGGGGTTCATCTGATTTTGCTAATTTTATTTCGCTATTTCGTGATATCTTTTTTGTTCCCAGAATTTCTGATAGGGTTTTCCAGGTCTTTTTTATATCACCTCGTAAGTTGGATAATCTGTTCTCATAATACAATTTTTTTGCCCTTCTTATCAGGCTGGTTAGGATTGACGAGTAACGTTTTGTTTGGTCTCTGGTTATGTGACCCATTCTGTACTGTTTTTCATATTGGTGTTTTGTATTTATGGATTTGAGAATGCTGGGTGTTAGCCAGGGACTGTTCAGTCTCTTAGCTGTCATCTGCTTAGTTTTTTTAGGGCAGTGCTTGTTATAGAGGTATTGAGTCTTTTTTAGAAAATTATTAATACATTCGTCAATATCTGTATTGATTTCTAGCTCAGTGTGCCAGTCAATGTTTGCTACTGCTGTTGTGAAGTTATTAATGGCTGCCTCATTGTGAAGTCTGAAGGTGACTTTAGTAGTGTCTTGGGGTAATTTACCAAGAGTTGTTATGAGGAAAGTAGGGTAGTGGTCTGTGGTATTATCTGTAATTATGCCTGATTTTAAAGGGGATATGGTGTTGGTCCAGATGTGGTCAAGTAGGGAAACACTAGTCTCTGTAACTCTTGTAGGTTTTGTTACTGTTGGTAGCAACATACAGTTACTCATTGTGTTTGTGAATTCAGTAACGTGTGGGTCCTGGTCTTGCAGGAGATTTATATTGAAGTCACCTGAGAGTAGTAAGTGATCTTTGTTCATGCGTGCATCAGTTATCATACTTCCTAGGTTTTGACTAAATTGGCTAATGTTTGACTGTGGAACTCTGTAGATGTTTATCAATGTGAGAGGTTTTTGTAGGTATTTGGATTTGAATTTGGCTATTATATATTCCCCATGTTCATCTCTTGTGCAAGTATTAGTGATACATTCTAGTTGGTCTGAGTAGTATATGGCTGTGCCACCCCCTTGTTGGTCTGGCCTACAGTTGTGTATGGCTGTGTAACCAGGAATGGCATAGACATCTGTACTATCAGGCTTTAGCCAGGTTTCAGTTAGTGTAATGATGGACATATTGGCATGTAAGGAATTTAGTAATGCTATGAGGTCATCGTAATGCTTGCTTAAAGATCTGATATTGTAGTTAAAGATAGTTATGTTGTTGTTGGCACTGAGAAGTGCCTTTGATTGTTCTGCAGTGTAGTAATTACAGTAACTGTTTGATTCATTTAAGTCATTAAATAAGAGGTTGGTATCTGGATCAATGCTTGTAATCATAAGATTTGTAGTGAATCTATAGTTAGAATTAAGTATAAAACAAAGTAAATAGTCTTAAGCTAAAAAATAGCACCTGAATTATTTAACAAATGTAAAATAATGAGCTAAGGTATTTTTTTTTTTTTTTTTTTTTTTTTTTTTTTTTTTTTTTTTTTTTTAGCTAAAATAAAGGAGACAATATAAAAGGGACTAGTACAAATAAAGTGATGATCAAATAATGGAGCTTGGGAATATGATAGTAGGTAGTACTATAAGATAAATGAGCTTTGGAATATAATGGCAAAATTGTGAACTTGTTCTACTTTAGCACCTGAGAATAGCACCTTGATTATTTTAACAATTGTAAATGTATAAGCTAGGGTAGTTATATAAAGCTAAAATAAAGGAGAAAATATATAAGGGACTAAAATTAAGTAATGGTAAACAAAGTTAAATGGACAGATGGTCACTATGAAATAATATTGGTTTAGGAGTAAGATCTGATTTGTAATATTAGATAAATTGAGCAGTTTATTGCACAATAAAGGTAAAAAAAATGAGGTAGTTGGTACTAGCTAGCAAAAGATAGTTTTGGTACTTGCAAAAAAGTAATTGGAATATACACTAATTGCATACACAATGTAAAGTGACTAAAAAAAACAAGTAGTGATAAACAAAATTAAATGGACAGGTAAGAAAAAATGAATATTATTAATTTGGAGTAAGATTTGACTAAGTCGGATCATTATACTGTGTTTACTTCCTGGTTTTCCTAACAAACGTGTTTCTTTGATTTCATTGTTTTGCACGATGACTTGTACGTGGTCCTGTATTATCCTGACAGCAGTTTCTTTGCACTGTGCTTGTGTTATGTCACTAGGAATGTGTGGACTGTTTATTATAACTGCATCAGACAACTTATCTTGTTCAGTTTTGTCGTCTTGGAAATCAAGGTATTCATTTAGTCGAGTGTGCATGTTCTGATTCCAGTCCTTGATTGCTTCTTCAACCTTCATATTTATTGTTGTTATTTGCTCAGTGTGACTGGCTATAGCTGCTTTTAGAGTATTTTCTGTGTCAACACTTCCCGATGTAATCTTCTCTTCAAGGTTTTGGATCTTATTCTCGAGGTTGGTTATCTTGGAATCTCGTCGCTCGAGTGCTGCTTTGATATCTTTGATTTCATTTTCTAGAGCAACGATGTAGTCCTTGATATTGTCAGGAATAATCGTACCTGAGTTATCATGGATGAATCCTTTGAAGGGAGTGGAGTTGGAGGGGGAGTCAGCCATGTTTGTTGTTGTTGTTGTTGTTCCCTGGGTGGCGTCGGTGAGAGGGGTTGATGATACACTGGCGTCCTGCTGGGTAGACAAGTTGAGTTCTAGGGTCCTTGCTGTTATTCTTTTATTACTGGTGTTGTGTCTTCTGCGATATCCTTTCATAGTATCACTGAAGTAGATACTGTGTAGCAATGGAGGAGAAGGCTTGTTTTCTCGGAGCTTGGGTTAAGTGGTTGTCTGGCAGCGGAGGCAGTGTTTGGGTTAGCAGGGCTGTCTTCCTTAGATCTTCTAATTTTGTCAAGATTTGGGTTACATTCTTAGTATTCTTGGGTCATGTTGTGGTCTACGTGGGTTCATGTAGTTGAGTTGAGACACTTATGCAGCATATGGGAATCTTTATTAAGAAAACGTTTCGCCACACAGTGGCTTCATCAACCCATACAAAGGAGAATGGTGAAGAACAGGAGGAGTTTGAGATAATCAAAGAACCGGGCAGAGCAACAAGCGCAAGCACACACAGAACCATTATCAGAACCCCACAGCCAAACACACTATCCCAAAACAAACCACAATCCATACTTACAGCCCCCACCCCACAATATACTGTACAACCCCACAGCACACTACCAGAGACCCCCAGAATACAGTGTTGGAGAGGAAACTGAAGGTATGGTACACCAACACTGATGGAATAACGAATACGTGGGAGGAGTGGCACGACAGAATCAAAGAGGCATCAGAGTACATCATAGCTCTCACTGAAACCAAGTTCACAGGAATGATAACAGACGCCTGCTTCCAACGGGAAATCAGGTCCTGAGGAAAGACAGAGGGAACAGAGAGTGTGAAGGAGTGGCACTGCTCATCAAAAACCAATGGGATTTTGATGAGCTGGAGAGAGGAGGCAGAGGAGAAGCAAGAGACTACATAATAGAAACTCTTCAGTCTGGAGGTCCCAAGGTGGTAATTGTAGTGATGTATAACCCACCACAGAACAGCATGAGGCCAAGGCAAGAGTATTATGAGAGTAACAGAGTCATAGTTGAGGCACTGGCGGAAGTGGCCAGAAGGGCTCATGCGAGCAGGGCAAAGCTACTGATTATGGGTGGCTTCAATCACAAAGAAATTGACTGGGAGAACTTGGAGCCACATGGGGGCCCAGAAACGTGGAGGGCTAAGATGATTTAGTTGGTACTGGAAAACCTCATGTATCAACACGTCAGGGTCAATACCAGAGAGAGAGGAGAAGATGAGCCAACAAGACTAGACCTAGTATTCACCCTGAGTAGTGCAGATATTGAAAACATCACATATGAAAACCCCTCAGGGCCAGTGAACACGTGAAGAGCGAAGTAGGAAGGGCAGGACGAACAAAGCCAGACTATAAGAGAGGGGACTATAGAGTTATGAAGAATTTCCTGCACGAGGTTCAGTGGGAAAGAGTACTGGCAGGGAAGTAAGTAAATGAGATGATGGAATAAGTGACAACAAGGAAGCAGAGAAGTTTGTACCCAAGGGTAACTGCAATAACGAGAAGGCCACAGGATGAGCCCTTGGTTCATTCACAGGTGCAGAGAGGCCAAAACCAAGTGTGCTAGAGAATGGAAGAAGTATAGGAGGCAAAGGATACAGGAGAATAAGAAGAGCCAGAAGGGATTCAGGGAAACCTGCAGGCCGGACTTGAGTCCTCGAGATGAGAAGTATAGTGTCTGCACTCTGAAGGAGATGTATTAATGATGCAGTTTTTTAACTGTAGAGTAAGCGCTCCTCTGGCAAGATAGTGATGGAGTGAATGATGATGAAAGCTTTTTTTTCTGGCAACCCTGCCTTGGTGGGAGACGGCTGATGTGTTAATAAAATAAAAAAAATAAAAAAGAAGGGAAGCCCAATGACAATACGAAAATGACATAGAAGCGAAAGCCAAATCTGACCTGAAGCTGTTGTACAGAGACATCAGAAGGAAAAGAACAGTTAAGGACCAGTTAAACAGACTGAGACAGGAAGGAGGGGAGATCACAAGAAATGACCGCAAAGTATGTGAGGAGCTCAACATGAGATTCAAAGAAGTGTTCACAGAGGAGACAGAAGGGACTCCGGGAAGACGGAAAGGTAGGGTACACCATCAAGTGTTGGACACAATACATACAACCGAGGAAGAAGTGAAGAGGCTGCTAAGCGAGCTAGATACCTCAAAGGCGATGGGGCCAGTAACTTCTCTCCATGGGTCCTGAGAGAGGGAGCAGAGGCTCTATTTGTGCCACTAACAACAATCTTCAACACATCTATTGAAACAGGGCGTCTACCTGAGGTATGGAAGACAGCGAATGTAGTCTCAGTTTTTAAAAATGGAGATAGACAAGAAGCACTAAACTACAGACCAGTGTCACTGACATGTATAGTATGCAACGTCATGGAGAAGATTATCAGAGGAATGGTGGAGCACCTAGAAAGGAATCAGCTTATCAACGACAACCAGCACGGTTTCAGGGTAGGGAAATTCTGTGTCACAAACCTACTGTAGTTCCATGACAGAGTGACAGCAGAGAGGGGGGTGGGTAGACTGCGTTTTCTTGGACTGTAAGAAGGCTTTTGGCACAGTTCCACACAAAAGATTAGTACATCAGCTGGAGGATCAGCCAGGTATAACAGGAAAGGCACTGCAATGGATCAGGGAATACCTGTCGGGAAGATATTAGCGAGCCATGGTGCCTGACGAGGTGTCAGAGTGGGAGCCTGTGACGAGCGGGGTTCCACAGAGGTCAGTCCTAGGACCGGTGCTCTTTCTGGTATATGTGAATGACATGACGGAAGGATAGACTCAGAAGTGTCCCTGATTGCTGATGATGTGAAGTTGATGAGAAGAATTCAATCGGAGGAGGACCAGGTGGAACTACAAAGGGATCTGGACAGGCAGCAGGCCTGGTCCAGAAACTGGCCCCTGGAGTTTAATCCCACCAAGTGCAAAGTCATGAAGATGGGGTAAGCGCAAAGAAGTCCGCAGACGGAGTACAATCTAGGGAGCCAGAGACTTCAAAAGGAAAAGGATCTTGGGGTGAGTATAACGCCGGGCACATCTCCTGAGGTGTACATCAACAAAATAACTTCTGCAGCATATGGGCGCCCAGCAAACCAAAGAAGAGCATTCCGACATCTCAATAAGGAATAGTTCAGGACCCTGTACACCGTGTATGTCAGGCCTATATTGGAGTATGCAGCACCAGTTTGGAACCCACACATAGCCAAGCATGTAAGGAAATTAGAGAAAGTGCAAAGGTTTGCAACAAGACTAGTTCCGGAAGTAAGGGGCATGTCCTACGAGAAGAGGCTAAGGGAAATCGACCTGAGGACACTAGAGGACAGGAGGGATTGTGATAATGACATATAAAATACTGAGAAGAATTGACAAGGTGGACAGAGACAGGATGTTCCAGAGATGGGAAAAAGCAACAAGGTGTCACAATTGGAAGCTGATGATTCATATGAATCAGAGGGATGTTAGGAAGTAATTCTTCAGTCACAGAGTTGTCAGGAAGTGGAATAGCCTGGGAAGTGTAGTGGAGGCAGGATCCATACATAGAGAAGGTATGATAAAACTCGTGGAGCAGGAAGAGTGACCTAGTAGCGACCGGTGAAGAGGCGGGGCCAGGAGCTGTAGCTCGACCCCTGCAACCACAACTAGGTAAGTACAATTAGGTGAGTATACACACACACACACAAACACACACACACACACACACACACACACACACACACACACACACACACACAAAGCGCATATGGTTGCATGCGTGAGAGGCGTAAGGCGGACATTAGTGCCGTAACGCATGATGCAGCTGGCCAGTAATCATTGCTGAAGACGCGCCCGGTCTCCTAACTCCCATAACCACCACCTTGTTACCTGTTCTATGACGGCACACCTTGCATGTTCAGGATGATATTGAAAATTACGGTACTTCCGTGAAGTGGTGAAAAAGAAAACTTGGGATTTCACTGGAGATGGCTGCAGTGTGTGTGTGTGTGTGTGTGTGTGTGTGTGTGTGTGTGTGTGTGTGTGTGTGTGTGTGTGTGTGTGTGTGTGTGTGATCTTTTTATTGTCAAAAAAGTGCTCACTTTGGTCAAGTTTGGAGACTCAGTACGTATTTTTCAATAACATTGGGGAACAAATATTGGCGAAAGCTCCATTTATTTCCTATTTTTGTTTCCAAAAAATGATCCCAATCGCTCCATGGCATCAAGAATTTTAAAGCAAATTGAAAAGCTATGTGTTCCTCGCAGCAAGAGTTTGTCAGAAAGCAAAATAGTAACTATACATGTAAATCATCATAATCATCTCAGAACAACACATGGACACAACAAGTTTTGTGTAAGATTATCACTAACAATTATCGTGTTAAAACAGACATTTGATCAAAGCAATATTTTCTCTTATGTTTTTTTTTGTGTCCTGTGATATTACAATATAGAACCTGTGTATTGTGCCAAAACATAAGTAATTACATTGTTAAACTCACAAACTATAATGTAGTCACTTAGCCTTAATACCAACTTACTCCATAATCTGTATTAATTTAGAGTTAAGAATTAATCTAAGTCTGGCCGAAATGCCTAGCCATGCTAGGTGTCCTAGTGGCCCCCTCTGTAATTAGTATTTTATAACATGTAAACCACAGAATATCCAAAATCTGTAAAACCCGCATTGTAATCTTTATAGAGAATAAACTTGATTGATTGAGTGATAACACCCAGACGTAGTCACCCATCATGACTTTATTGCATTTTCCGTAATACTACTTCTCCATGGTTTCAATGGCGTGATGAAAGCGCTGACCGTGCTTTTCTCTTACGTCTCTCAGATTTGCTCTAGAGACGCCCAGGTGTAAGTGAAAACAGTGTAGCTTCAGGGACATTCTTCGCCTTGCTCTTCCGTTCTGTGTGATCAATTCCTCAACTAACCCTTTCCAATTTTTATTCTTGTTGTTACCCAGATACTCATGCACCAAGTCGAAAAGCCAAGCTCTTCTTTAATCAATTATTACCATTCTGTTGTTAGTCATTAGTTAGAAAATCCGCCTAGTTTGTGCTCTAACAAATAACTTCTTGTAAATTCCTCTTGTTTTGAGGCAAGATGTCCAAACTTCTGCACTGGATTTGGTAAGACTCAAGTTTTCACTGTTGAAGCCCTAAAGTGGCCAGGGAATTTGTAAATTTTCGCTGTGTGCAACTGTGGCAATATGTTATGTTCTTAAAAAATTAGGTTGAATAAACATATTTGCGTGCAAGGTTTAATTTGAGAAGAACCTACCTAGATGGGCCGGTAGTTCTGCTGGTGTACTCCACCATTCTTGTTTTTTATTAATGTTAGGAAGCACAAAACTTCATATATCTTTACCCTTTTTTGTACGTAAATGCAGCAGTTACTAAGGTGATTTGTTAACTCTTTCGAAATTAAAGGAATCGCAAATGGCATACACCAAACACCATCTCTCTCTTCAATGTTGTGACTGCTGCTACGGCAGTCCAGAGGTAACCATGATTTATCATGGTCATCAACAGGCACTCCAAACTATGCATCATGCACATTGCAAAGCTTTGTCTCAATGATATTTGTGTATTACAGGCACTCCAAACTATGCATCATGCACATTGCAAAGCTTTGTCTCAATGATATTTGTGTATTTAATCTGTCTAGGACCAATGTGGTAACCGCAGGCATAACTGAGCAAGACTGGAGATAACTATCTTAGAAAAAAGAAATTGTACATAAACAAAGCAGTAAATAATATGATATAGTGTAATGAAAACATTTTTCAAAACTGACAAGTTGAAGAATGAGACACTTGTGAAAAAATTTTGGCATCCTTATTGAGGAAACGTTTCGCCAGCCAATGACTTCTTCAGTCCAATGCAGAGTACGAAGAAACCACTGGCTGGCGAAACGTTTTCTCAGTAATGATTACCAATTGTTGCTCAAATGTCTCATTCTTTAATATGAAACATTAAATGTAAATAAATAACGTAATAGTTAAATCCCAATCCTCAAGACATTCCTTTGGTGAAACGTTTCGCCACAAAGGGCTCTTAATAAATGTCTTGAAGATTAGGAATACTCTAGCACACTGGATCGAACAACGTCTCACGTGGACATTAAAAGGTAAGACATATGCAACAGTTAGGTATCTTTATTATGAAACGTTTCGCCTACACAGTAGGCTTCTTCAGTCAAGTACAGAAAAGTTGATAGAAGCAGAAGATACTTGAAGACGATGTAATCAGTCCATCACCCTTAAAGTTTTGAGGTGGTCAGTCCCTCAGTCTGGAGAAGAGCATTGTTCCATAGTATGAAACAATAAGATACCTAACTGTTGCATATGTGTCTTACCTAACAACGTCTCACGTATTCAAATCATCACACGAATAAAAAGCGTCACTGATATTCACTACATCACCAAGTTTATATGTCAGACTATATTTAGTTCTCCCCTCTCATAATCATCTTGTTTTTAACTATATATTCATTATATATTTTTTATCCATCACCTGCATCGTCAACATGTTTACGTCAGCCTGTTAATAATCATTTTCAACAGCCCAACCTCGACTTTCATTTTCTTCATCATTATCTCCGTTATCTTGATATTCATTGGTGATGATGTCACCATCAACGTCATTTAATCATCATGTTCACCATCATCATCAACGTCATCGCATTATCACATTTAGGGGGATTTATACTTTATTATACAGGAGATCACCTTTCTGCTAACAGTTTGGCTTCTTTCTGGGACTCGTTCGCTCACATGTTCGCTCACTTGCTGGCTTGCTCGCTCGCTCACTCATTCATTCACTCACGCACTCTCATTACTCAATATCATTCATCTATCTTGCTATTTATGTGAGAAAAATGTAAAAATGTCCCTCCTTCTTCTCTGCTACCTTCACCTCTTCTGCATCTTTCTCCTCTACTTCTACCTCCTCTTCCTCGTCGACATCCCCTACTTCCACCTCGATGTTCATCACCACCTCCTTAAACAACTCGAACCAATCTACTTCCAACACTAATTCTTCTGCCTCTACCTCAACTCCTCCACCTCCAATTCTTCTGCTTCTGTTTCCCCTACCTCTACCTTCCCTGCTTCCTCCATCAGCACCATGTCGCTGCATTGTTCCAGTAAGCGACGTGACTATTTTTTCTCACGAGTGTTTCCACACAAAGACTTAAGACTGGTGGTGCTTCTCAGCTTCAACAACTACAGAAGCAACTAAAACGGCAACAACACCAACACCTCCAACACCAACTCATCCAGACACCCAGGAACAGCCTCCCTCCACCGCTATTGCATACAGCACGAACACTACCACCTCCAACACTAACAACACCACAACCACCACCAACACCACCACCACCCTCATGTAGATCCAGGTCCCCGTCCCTCCACCACCACTACATACATCATCATCACTACCACTTCCAACACCACCTCATACATCTAAAACACCACTACTACATACACCACATACGTACACCACCAACACCACCCTCAAATGGATCCAGCCCCCTCCACTCCCAATATATCCCATCCTCCCACCCCCATCCATCTATCCCCACAGGTAGGTCGATCATGTGCCAGGGTCATGGCAGGGGGGGAGGTTGCCTGACACAAGAGGGTCACAAAAATCCCAGGGGACACAAAACCCAGGCTGGAAAAGTTATTGACCTTGCCTACACGCGAAGGACTCTCTCTCTCTCTCTCTCTCTCTCTCTCTCTCTCTCTCTCTCTCTCTCTCTCTCTCTCTCTCTCTCTCTCTCCCCTCCCTCCCTATCCTCCTTTCCTTCCCTCCCTCCCTACCTTTTTCTCTCATGACTTCCCTCCTCCTTTTCTTCCTTTCCTCCCCTTCTCTTTGACAAAACAAAAATTCATAGAACTGGAAAAAACACAGTTGAATAAAAACGAATAAAAAATGGAAAGGACGTTGGACTGGGGAGAGAGGGAGTTAGAGCGAGAGAGAGAGAGAGAGCGAGAGAGAGAGAGAGAGAGAGAGAGAGAGAGAGAGAGAGAGAGAGAGAGAGAGAGAGAGAGAGAGAGAGAGAGAGAGAGAGAGAGAGAGAGAGAGAGAGAGAGAGAAAGGACATCAGGAGGGCCAGTGTGGGAAGAAAAAGGAACTTGACAGACAGGGCCACCTGTTTAGAGACCTGTTCTCAGAACAAACAAGCAGGATCTCTGAATTGGTGAACACTCTCACACGTCACCCACTTAGCTACTCTTATCCCAGCCCAGCAGGTGGGATTGTGCCTTATACAAGACCTCAGACCTACATCCCTGCAGCTGCCTCAGTACCCTACCTCTCTCAAGGGCAGGCACCTTACATTCCCTACACACCCACCACCTCAAGCTGACCACTTCATCATGAGGAGCCAGTCTATCAGCATCCTGTCGGCCAACCTTAGAGGTTTCATTACTAATGTTGGAGAGCTCACACATAGTTTCGTGAACACTCGACGTCCAGACATGATAGCTGTTGTTGAAACATTTTTGGATGACAGGACTCCAGAAAATTTTGCAAGAATTGCTGGCTACACCTCATGGATGAGAAGAGGCAGGCAAGGGCAAGGAGGAGGTGTTGCTGTGTGCTTCTCTAAAAGTGCTCATGCCCAGCACATTGATGTTGCCACCCCTACACATCTTCAAATGATGTTCTTCAAGCTCTGTATAAACACTAGTACCTCTGTACTAGCATGTGCAATGTACAGACCTCAGTGGCAACATGCAGACCCTATCAACTTCCTAATGGAAAATATTGACTCCCTTCTGCTACAACACAATTGTCAACATATTATAATTATTGGTGACCTCAACCAGCACCTTATACAGAGGGACTTTGATGACCTTCTTGCAGTGTTTGACATGAGAAACTTTGTTGATTTCCCTACTCATATCTCTGGCTCCTCCCTTGACCCAGTAGTGAGTGATCTGACAGAAGGCATAGTCACTTGTCAACCCCTCGGCTACGTTGGATCGTCTGACCACAAGGCTGTTTTTACCACACTTAAGATCCCAACAGAACGAGGTGAGAAGTCCACACTCACAACCTGGCTATGGGAAAGAGGTAATTGGCCAGCCCTTTGCTCTGAGCTCGCCACCACCGACTGGAATGCTCTTCTCCAAGGGGATGTTGACAACCAAGTGAAAGCCTTCACTGGACACATCCTTAATCTACAACAAGAACACATTCCTCACCGGCAATATGTGACGAAGCCTACAGATCAGCCTTGGTTTGGTTTTCGTTGTAGAGAGGCTGCTACTGCTAAGTACAAAGCATGGCGAAGGTATAAGAGACATCCTACCACCTATAACAGGAACTTGCACATGCAAGCCTGTAGGCATATGGGTGATGTTCAAAAGTGGGCCATTGCTAAGTGGGAGGTGGACACTAAAAGAAAGTTAGCATCAGGTAGGGTAGGCTCCAAAACCTGGTGGTCCCTGGTCAAGGACAGACAAGGTTATCTTCCTGATGAACTTATTCCACCTCTAAATCGACAGGTTGGGACCACCTCTACTAGTAGTCAAGAGAAGGCGGACCTCTTTGCTGAACACTTTGCTACCAAAATGCAAGTTCCTGATCCAGCAAGGGACTCTCCTTGGCTAGCTGCAAGAACTGTGTCAAAACTGTCAGTGGTGACAATAAGGCAGGAGGAGGAGTATTTCCTTCTTAAATCGCTTGACCAAGAAAAGGCTGTGAGCCCAGACAAGTTGAGCCCAAGATTGTTGAGAAGATGTGCAGACCAGCTAGCAGCACCTCTAACTCGCATCTTTCAGCACTGCCTAGTACAGTGTAAATGGCCCTCTCTATGGAAAAAGGCAAATGTAGTCCCTGTTCACAAAAAGAAGAGCAGAGCAGAAATCAGCAACTACAGACCAGTGTCACTTCTGTCAATCACTGGTAAGATCCTTGAGACAATAATCTCAAGACTAATGACAAAGTTTTTTGATTACCACTCACTACTTTGTGATCGTCAATATGGCTTCAGGAAAGGTTACTCTGCTGCTGATCTGTTGTTAAACCTCTCCACTAAGTGGCACCAGTCACTGGATGAATCCAAAGTCAGCTGTGTGGTAGCACTGGACATTGCTGGCGCTTTCGACCGGGTGTGGCACCAGGGCCTCTTAGCAAAACTTCAAGCACTGGGAATTGCAGGCTCTACGCTATGTCTCCTCAGTGATTACCTTCATGGTAGATCTCTAAGTGTAGTCCTCAATGGAACGGAATCAGCAAGGCATCCTATTGGGGCAAGTGTTCCACAAGGAAGCGTGCTGGGTCCATTGTTATGGAATGTCTACTTCAACGACCTTCTTCATCTCATCCCAGAATCACATGCATATGCAGACGACTGTACACTGACATTCACTTATCCAAGAGAAGAAATGCCAGCTGCTCTAAGCTACATCAATCACCAGCTGAGAGCTATATCAGCTTGGGGAAAAAAATGGCAAGTAACATTTGCACCTGAGAAAACGCAAATGATGATCGTCTCTAGGCACCATGATGGTAATGCTGGTGCAGTAGTAAGGATGAATGGGAGGATGTTGGCACCTGGAGAAGAAGTTGATATCCTTGGGGTGAAATTTGACTCCAAACTAACCATGAAGAACCATGTTGTAAATCTTGCAAACAAGGCAGCCAGGAAGCTTACAGCACTTCGCCGTATCTCGCATCTGCTTGACAGTAGGGGTTGCAAGATGCTGTACGAGGCACAAGTACGCTCACACCTTGAGTATGCTCCACTTTCTTGGTTTGCCTGCCCCCCCTCTCATCTGCGACTGCTTGACAGAGTAGAGAACAGAGCAAGATGTCTCATCTCTCGCCTGGACCCATCCTGGATAGATCTATCATTTCAGCAGAGCCATCAACATAGGAGGGATGTGGGTGGCCTTACTGTTATGTACAAGGCCAATATTGTCAAAATACCACACTTGGATCCACTTCGAGGACAGCGTGAAACAAGCTTTTATGCCACAAGACGGGCAGAAAGCAGCAACTTCACTCTGGCTGTACCCTTCTCCAGAACATCACTCCATCTGAGATCATACATACCCAGGATGACTCGAGTATGCAACACATTCATACAGCATAATGATGTCAACGAGATAAAGTCAGTTGATCAAATGAAAATGCTGGCCCACAGATGGCTCCAACTTCATCCTGTTCCCTACTTGTATGTCTCATAACAATAAAAATGCTTTCAAATGAGCTGATGTAGGTAAGAGCTCTTAGCTTGCCAATAAAGTTAGGAATCCTTAACCTGTAAATAGCTGTCAATAAAGCTAGGGATCCCTAACCTTGTCAAACCCTGTAAAAAAAAAAAAAAAAAAAAAAAAAAAAAGAGAGAGAGAGTGAGAGAGAGAGAGAGAGAGACGTCTCGTTGAATTTAACCCCTAAATCAATTTAAAATGAGTATCATTTATTCAACATAACTAATCATATTATAAGTGGTGTACAATACTGACGAGTTGGTCACTCAACACAAGACATCTTTGTTGACGAAACCTCTCACCTTCTCTACAGACTTACAGATACAGAGGTGAATCACACTCTTGGAGAAGTCTTCCAAAACACTGATGTCTCCAGGATTCCGAGTCAACTTTAAGCCTGCTGAGCGGGCGAAAGGTTTCGTCGAAGAAGATTTCCAGTGTTACACGTTGCTTGATAGTGAATTCATCTGACGAAACCGAAACGCTCAGTCCTATATCCGATTATATTCAATTATACTGGGAGATAATCAGGTCCGATCCGAGGAAGGGGAGGGGTAACTCAAGTTGCTGACTCCTCCCTCCCAGGAACTCTGGGTGGGAGGAGTCAGAAAGTCCGTAAGCAAGAAATAATTAATCAGAATTTCATCAGAGGCTTTTTTACGCATGTTACGGCCGCTACTCAAGGCGTAATTACGCTTCCTGCTGTGTAACCCCTACGCACTAAAGCATTTACTGCAGGTTTCATTACGCCGGCTGTTACTAGTATGATTAGGGATGATTGCTGGTAGGAATGGTTGGAGGAGGGATAGGGGGCAGAGATTGCCCCTCGACTCACCTCCCCCTGGTTTAGTAAGCTTATGTGGTTTAACTTACGTGATTTAATTCATGTGGTTTAACTCATGTGGTTTAACTCATATGGTTTAACTCGTGTGGTTTAACTCATGTGGTTTAACTCACGTGGTCTAACTCAAGCGAAGGTTAATGTTCACACAGATTTGAGACAGTGCGTGACAGGGCTCATGAGGCTAGGCGGTAAGCAGATTTTTCAGAAACACTGCTAGGTGCTGTGAATCGACCCCCGCAACTGAAAACAGGTGAGCACAAATGATCGTACACACAAAAAATGAGGAAAACATGGTAATGGATTTCATAATTCATTTACACAGGCTGTGAGCTATTATCCCACGTCAGTTTATTTACAAGGAGGATGTTCCGGGGGTCAGCGCCCCCGCGGCCAGGTCCATGACCAGGCGGTTGGCCATATGACCATATGGTCAACGTTTCCTCCTAGTTTCTCAAGGAAAACGTTTCTTCCTAGTTTCTCAAGGAAAACGTTTCTTCCTAGTTTCTCAAGGAAAACGTTTCTTCCTAGTTTCTCAAGGAAAACGTTTCTTCCTAGTTTCTCAAGGAAAACGTTTTCCTAGTTTCTCAAGGAAAACGTTTCTTCCCAGTTACTCAAGGAAAACGTTTCTATTTTTCTCAAGGATATTTCTTCCTAGTTTCTCAAGGAAAACGTTTCTTCCTAGTTTCTCAAGGAAAACGTTTCTTCCCAGTTACTCAAGGAAAACGTTTCTATTTTTCTCAAGGATATTTCTTCCTAGTTTCTCAAGGAAAACGTTTCTTCCTAGTTTCTCAAGGAAAACGTTTCTTCCTAGTTTCTCAATGAAAACGTTTCTTCCCAGTTACTCAAGAAAAACGTTTCTATTTTTCTCAAGGATATTTCTTCCTAGTTTCTCAAAGAAAACGTTTCTTCCTAGTTTCTCAAGGAAAACGTTTCTTCCTAGTTTCTCAATGAAAACGTTTCTTCCCAGTTACTCAAGGAAAACTTTTCTATTTTTCTCAAGGATATTTCTTCCTAGTTTCTCAAGGAAAACGTTTCTTCCTAGTTTCTCAAGGAAAACGTTTCTTCCTAGTTTCTCAAGGAAAACGTTTCTTCCTAGTTTCTCAATGAAAACGTTTCTTCCCAGTTACTCAAGGAAAACGTTTCTATTTTTCTCAAGGATATTTCTTCCTAGTTTCTCAAGGAAAACGTTTCTTCCTAGTTTCTCAAGGAAAACGTTTCTTCCTAGTTTCTCAAGGAAAACGTTCTTCCCAATTTCTCCCCCTTTTGATCACTCTTCGATTTCCCACGGTTTGGATTTGTCCTCATGTAGGATTCTCTCGGGTTTCTCATGGATAAAGTTTTCTATGGATGTTACCCGGAGTGAATACTTTCCATGGATAAAGTTTCTCCTGACTGAAGTTACTCATGGTGAATACTTTTTATGTTCAAGGTTTCTGCCCTGTTTCTCATGGCTTCGATATCCCATGGTTAAGGTTTCTTAAGGTTTCTCAAAGTTATGGATACTTATGGTTTCTCATGGTTAAGGTTTCCTCATGGTTAAGGTTTCTTAAGATTTCTCTAGTTATGATTTCTTATGGTTATAGTTTCTCATGGTTAAGTTTCTCATTTACAAGGGTTTCTTATGGTTAAGATTTCTCACATAGTTGAAGGTTTCTCAAAGTTATGGTTTCTCCCCCACTTCCTGCTAGGTAATTTGGGGTACACACGTCGCTCAGCGTAACTTACACAGTTATTACTTTGATTGGGGTCTTTACTCTAAGTGCATACGGTCATCGTAAATTAAAATTTCGTTTTAATATGACCCGTCGCGCCGTGCTTGGTTATCCTCCCTAGTAGCTAACTCATTCTAGATACGATGTTGTTTAGTTTAAAACGTTTTTCGGAGTGAATAAAGGCAAGCATTTCATTTTTTTGAGGTATTTGTAATAAAATGCATTTTTTTTTTACCTCTTCTAGTGAGATATTTTGATTAAAATGCATTAATTTGGAGAAGAAAAGAACGCTGTTCACATTTTTTTTTTTGGCTTAATTAAGACATATATTTCAAGTTTAGAGTTACTTTAGTAACCTCGATTTTTCAAATAAATTTTAGACATTTGTTTTGGTTAAAATGAAATAATTTAGAGAAATAATGCCTAATCTAATAAATTTTAAGGAACTTCTCGACAACAGGTAAACATTATTATTATTATTATAATCAAGGGGGAAGCGCTGGGGGGGGGATGTGGAAGGCATTTAGGCTTAATTCGGAGAACTGTAGCACAGATCCAATTCCCTAAATCAAGAGCTCCTCACCAACAGGTAAACAGAACAAGATTTTCTGTTTTACACAGGACAGTCAGGAGGTGGTGGAAACCTGGAGGTACGCAGCATGAGTACCTCCTCACTCGCCTTGGATGCTCCATAGAAGCGGCAGTTTTGCAGCATGAGTACCTCCTCACTCGCCTTGGATGCTCCATAGAAGCGGCAGTTTTGCAGCATGAGTACCTCCTCACTCGCCTTGGATGCTCCATAGAAGCGGCAGTTTTGCAGCATGAGTACCTCCTCACTCGCCTTGGATGCTCCATAGAAGCGGCAGTTTTGCAGCATGAGTACCTCCTCACTCGCCTTGGATGCTCCATAGACGCGCCAGTTTTGCAGCATGAGTACCTCCTCACTCGCCTTGGATGCTTCATAGACGCGGCAGTTTTGCTAACTCTTCTGTCTACTTGACAGAGGTCACTCGTGGGTGAGACGTTGTACCGGTAAAGACGTGCATTAAATCATCTTTTCCCTACGTTTAATTCTGGAAGAGTTGGAACAAAATGGCGTGATGCAGATAATAGTGGAAAAGAGACACGTTTATCAAACAAGGTGCTGCGATACGTTTCTCTCACGTAGTGCGCGAAACGTATCTCCATAAAAAAAAAATCAAACGTTGCACCGGCATCTAAATAAATAAAGATGAAATTCACTTTTCAGAACAAATTTTCATTAGTACAACTTTTCGATCACTTCAGATGACTTGATCATTTTCTTTTCGAAGCAACTTGTTGGCCGAAGCTTGTCTTTCCTTCAGCAGGTTTGATCCAAGGAAAAAGAGGATAGCTTCAATTTAATGGAACTAGAGCCCTTCACATCAACATCGTAGCACCCTTCTTGAAGGGAAGAATGGGAAGGACATTCACCCGAGAGTCACATTAATTTCCTGGAGAACTGTGGGAAAAATTAATCCTTTATTTTAGAAAATTAATATCTTGCTTTATTATAAGGAAATTAATTTCTTGCTTTATTATAAGGAAATTAATTTCTTGCTTTATTATAAGGAAATTAATTTCTTGCTTTATTATAAGGAAATTAATTTCTTGCTTTATTATAAGGAAATTAATTTCTTGCTTTATTATAAGGAAATTAATTTCTTGCTTTATTATAAGGAAATTAATTTCTTGCTTTATTATAAGGAAATTAATTTCTTGCTTTATAATAAGGAAATTAATATCTTGCTTTATAAGGAAATTAATCTCTTGCTTTATTATAAGGAAATTAATTTCTTGCTTTATTATAAGGAAATTAATTTCTTGCTTTATTATAAGGAAATTAATTTCTTGCTTTATTATAAGGAAATTAATTTCTTGCTTTATTATAAGGAAATTAATTTCTTGCTTTATTATAAGGAAATTAATTTCTTGCTTTATTATAAGGAAATTAATTTCTTGCTTTATTATAAGGAAATTAATTTCTTGCTTTATAATAAGGAAATTAATATCTTGCTTTATAAGGAAATTAATATCTTGCTTTATAAGGAAATTAATCTCTTGCTTTTTTATATAAGGAAATTAATCTCTTGCTTTATTATGAGGAAATTAATCCCTTGCCTTATTCCAATAAATTGATCTCTATTGCATGGAAACTGATACCTTGCCTTATTACAATAAGTTGATAGCTTCCTTTGTTGCAAGGACACTGATTCCTTGCCTTATTGCAAGCCCAGTGATCCCTTGCAGTGTTACAATAAACTGATAGTTTGCCTTATTACAAGGAAATTATTTGTTATATTGACAGGATGAAAGGAAGTTGATCCATCTCACTGCAAAATAAAAATTATTTTATTTATTGCTTAGTAATTACTGCCGCGATGGGGGATCATTTTGTATAAAAGTTGTGGAGTGAGATACAATAAATATAGATTCATCTAAGTTAGCTTAAATTAACCGAGAAATAGATTTTTATGACACATGTTCAATATTTGGGAATCTTCGTTGCGAAAACCAGTGGCTGTATGAGTCCAGTACAAAGGATAACGGTGGAAGATTTGAAGAGAGTGTTTGAGGTGTTCAGTCCCTCATCCTAAAGACATGTTTGATCAACCTTGATGAAAGTACAGCATACGCACGAGGAAGGTCATGTAAAGTGGCTACAGGCGAGATGAAGCAGTTGTGGGGGCCGTCACCGGTGGGCAGAGTTCACCATGAAATATAGAAATACAAATGTTTACTTTTTTGCACAGTTTTGGTTCAGGCAGAAACGCCTATTTTTTTATCTTTTTTAATATGTCGTGCTGCTATTTTTGTCGATTTCGAAAAGCTTTCTTAAGACAAACACCTTGCATTTATACAGTATTTGCTTTGCCACAATGTTGTTTTCTCTACCACGTCGACCTGTCTCGTCATCTAACATACACAAATCCACGAACTGTATCTTGCGTGTGAAAACGCACATCTTACTTGGAAGACAGATTGCCCAGAGACGTAGCCAGGGCAAAGTGAGCCAACAAGACAAAATCTTACGAAGGAAGTCTTCCCCCCTTCCCTGCTGGCAGATTAATGTCTCTGTCGTTTGTCACTTTAATCCTCCGGGCCCTTAAATCTTCTCGCAGCTGGCGCTAGGGACGAGATTCCTCTCGTGTAAACCTTCCCCTAGCACCCTTGTGAGTCAAGTGCTGATCATTTGTCAATATTAGTCAGGGATGTGTTGACATTCGTCATGTAGAGGGCACTGGAAGCACACTGAAAAGTGTTGCCTTTCAGGGAAGGGTCCTTCAACACTTTGTGCTAAATGACCCATGCAAATTTAGTTCTTCACGTATAATAATAATAATAATAATAATAATAATAATAATAATAATAATAATAATAATAATAATAATAATAATAATAATAGGTGGGAAGAACAGTGCCTGCACTCTAAAGGAGGATTTTGGGATATTTGCTGTTTGGATGACATCTGAACTGCCGTATTTGCTCGCCTCTGGCAAGACAGTTATTGTGTGAATGATGGTGAAAGTGTTTATTTTTCGGGTCACCCTGCCTCGGTGGGAGACTGCCAACTTGTTAAAATAATAATAATAATAATAATAATAATAATAATAATAATAATAATAATAATAATAATAATAATAATAATAATGTGTTAAAATAATAAAAATTATAATAATAATAATAATAATAATAATAATAATAATAATAATAATAATAATAATAATAATAATAATAATCAGAAGTGGTAATAATGTATCATAGCAATAAACAGACTTCATATTTTTAACTTGTATAAATGTACAAAAAGTGAAAATCATTTTACAGTTACCATAAACTGTATTAAATCAATTGAATAACAACTATGAAGGAAAGACATTGGTTGTTGGAGTGACTTTGTGACAACGTTTCGCTCGGTGTAGAGCTTTGCCAAGTCAAGACTTAGATGAAATGGGGCATACAGCAACGTAAGAACTTCTTAAAACAACGTTTCGCTCTTATTACGTTAATGCAACATAACAAAATCATAAGTATTTACTTTAATTGAAAAACAGTCCGATTTCACGTACCAAATCATGACTTGTCAAGGCTCTACACTCAGTTTTATTAACCTTCAATCGGCTTAATAAAGCTCTATACGGAGCTAAGCGCTCTCTCTCAGCAAAAGCTTGCTCTGCAAGCTTGTCTCTTTTCTTCACAATGGGGGGCAGTGTCGTAATTACGTCTGTGAGATGGTGATCAACCCAGAGTTTTCTATGCTCCTCCGTTGTTAGATATCCTGAACTTCTGCGAGGAAGAGTTCCCCAAGAAAAAGTCTTGAGTCTAATTGGAGTAGGCGTAAGTTTGTTGCTAGATCAAGGTGAGGCGGTTCATGTTGGTGGAAACGTGGCTCGCCAGGAACCAGTGTGGTGGCGGAGAGGCTGATGGAGAGAGTGAGGGAGACGGTGAGGGTGAAACAATGATATAGATGATGGAGAATTCTTTCTGTGAGATTCACTACATTTTTTTTCTTTCGCCCTGACTAGGGGCGAAAGAATCACTGCAAGACTGAGGCTCTTCCCTGGCACCCTCCAGGCTCTTCCCTGGCACCCTCCAGGCTCTTCCCTGGCACCCTCCAGGCTCTTCCCTGGCACCCTCCAGGCTCTTCCCTGGCACCCTCCAGGCTCTTCCCTGGCACCCTCCAGGCTCTTCCCTGGCACCCTCCAGGCTCTTCCCGGGCACCCTCCAGGCTCTTCCCTGGCACCCTCCAGGCTCTTCCCTGGCACCCTCCAGGCTCTTCCCTGGCACCCTCCAGGCTCTTCCCTGGCACCCTCCAGGCTCTTCCCTGGCACCCTCCAGGCTCTTCCCTGGCACCCTCCAGGCTCTTCCCTGGCACCCTCCAGGCTCTTCCCTGGCACCCTCCAGGCTCTTCCCTGGCACCCTCCAGGCTCTTCCCTGGCACCCTCCAGGCTCTTTCCTGGCACCCTCCAGGCTCTTCCCTGGCACCCTCCAGGCTCTTCCCTGGCACCCTCCAGGCTCTTCCCTGGCACCCTCCAGGCTCTTACCTGGCACCCTCCAGGCTCTTCCCTGGCACCCTCCAGGCTCTTCCCTGGCACCCTCCAGGCTCTTCCCTGGCACCCTCCAGGCTCTTCCCTGGCACCCTCCAGGCTCTTCCCTGGCACCCTCCAGGCTCTTCCCTGGCACCCTCCAGGCTCTTCCCTGGCACCCTCCAGGCTCTTCCCTGGCACCCTCCAGGCTCTTCCCTGGCACCCTCCAGGCTCTTCCCTGGCACCCTCCAGGCTCTTCCCTGGCACCCTCCAGGCTCTTCCCTGGCACCCTCCAGGCTCTTTCCTGGCACCCTCCAGGCTCTTCCCTGGCACCCTCCAGGCTCTTCCCTGGCACCCTCCAGGCTCTTCCCTGGCACCCTCCAGGCTCTTCCCTGGCACCCTCCAGGCTCTTCCCTGGCACCCTCCAGGCTCTTCCCTGGCACCCTCCAGGCTCTTCCCTGGCACCCTCCAGGCTCTTCCCTGGCACCCTCCAGGCTCTTCCCTGGCACCCTCCAGGCTCTTCCCTGGCACCCTCCAGGCTCTTCCCTGGCACCCTCCAGGCTCTTCCCTGGCACCCTCCAGGCTCTTCCCTGGCACCCTCCAGGCTCTTCCCTGGCACCCTCCAGGCTCTTCCCTGGCACCCTCCAGGCTCTTTCCTGGGACCCCCTGGTGTTGCCTCCTTGTACCACCATTGCGAAACTACCAATCCCGTCCAAAATAAAAATTAAAATGTTGAAAATAATCGAAATTTCTTTTCTTACTTTCACGTGAGTGTGTCCATCCTAAACACGTTTGTGTCATTCAGTGCAAGAAGAGTAAAGGTTCGATCCTCCGTCCATTAAGTGTGAGGCAGACGTAATGCTTCTCTTCAGTCATCCAGATTTCATTCTCATACTCATGACTAGGAGAAAAGATTCAAGCTGCAGAAGCAGCTTTCACTGGACAACGTTGATAAATGAGACACTTGGGCACCACTTGGGACTCTTTATTCTCGAAACGCGTCGCCAGCCAGTGACTTCTTCAGTCCAATACAGAGAAACGGTGGAAGACGAGCTGAAGTCTGAGGTCCCTCAGCCTGGAGGTGATTTATTCAGTCCATCAATTTTGATAAAAGAGCATGTTTCTCTCTGTGCAGAGCGAAACGTTGCTCGTGGGTATCTCATACCATTACCATAGTGTAGATATCTCATTCCATTACGATGGTATCAGTATCTCTCACCATCACCTACACAAAAGCTGTTTTGCTGCATGTGTCTTCTCTATAATTATATTTTTGTGCACTCAGACATTCAGAGACAGGAAGCGTCATTATGATACGTTGAACCAAGGCATCAGGGGAAAAGAAAACCAGGTAAAGAATGGATTAGTTGCGATTATTCTTCAAAATTGGAGATAATGCTTGATTTACGTTATAATGAATACAAATTCTAAAGACCCGATGATTCTGTACAAAAAGCAATTTCTGCCTGAGCAGCACTGCAGCAGTAAGTGAAAAATGGAGCCAAGTGGTTGTCTGGTTCCAATTGTTTTTGAAATTGGTCACTGCGCGGTGGGTAGAGCGTAGGTATGGAAACTGTTCAGACAACAATTCAAGTCCACAAAAATCTCTCTTGTTTAATTTCCGGGATCAAGGGACGACTAAGAACAGCAATGAACGGCGGGAAAACACTGCCAGGGCAGGAGAAGACGGCTGAGATACACTACTACGGCAGCAGTGAACAGATGGAAAACATTGCCAAGGTTGTAGAAGACGGCTGAGACACATTATCAGGGTAGCAGTGAACGACTGGAAAACTGCCAGGGCTGTAGAAGACGGCTGAGATACATTACCAGGGTAACAGAGGATAACTAAGATGCTCTGCATGTGTAACAGAGGATCGCTTAGAGACACTGTAACGCGAGTAGGGGATGACAAAGAGACACTGCAAGTCTAGCAGAAGATGTCTGAGAGACACACTACAAGGCGAGCAGGGGACAACTGAGAGGCATTATATGTAAGGAGAGCAGATGATGGCTGAGAGACACTGCAAGGCGAGCAGATGACTGAAAGACACTGCAAGGTGGGCAGGAGACGACTGAGAGAAACTGCAAGGAGAGCAGAGGATGTCTGAGACACTCTGCAAGGAGAGAAGAGGATGGCTGAAAGACACCACAAGGAGAGCAGAGGATGGCTGAGAGACACTACAAGGGCAGCAAGGAGAGTTAAGGAGAACTTCAGTAAGAAGCTCCTTGTGTTGAGTTGGCCCTCGCGTCTCGACCATTATCCCTTACCAGCCCAGTTTACGAGAAGCAATCCGTTGTCTTCCTGACGAGGATAACGACTTCTCGAGCGATTTTTCTACCTTCCACGATCCGCTACTTGATATTTACGACTCTCTGTCTACTTCCTTTCCCACCTGCCCATTCACGCTTCGTCACTTGTCCATTCCTTATCTACTGCTGCTTCACATAATCTTACGTACCAACATCAGTGCATTTGTCATCATTTCCCGCTCTGATTTCTCTTTTATTTTTTACGTACGCCACTCAAAAGATTACCCGTTCAATGATTAATTTTTTAATTACACTCCGGTGATTCCAAGAGTTATTCACCCTCTTGTTAGAAAATCGATAATGCCACTTTCCTGTTTCCAGAGCCTTTATGTGGCAATGTGTAAGAGTAATTTCAAAGGAACACTCTGGCCCCGCCAGCCCTTCAAAGAGCTCGGAGTACTAAAAATTGTAATGTGATATTATTAGTTCGAATTTTGTTGAAGCCAAAGCAGATTACACAAAAAAAATCATATTACAACTAATATTACTACTAACTGGGTCGAAAAAGAATGTTCTTGAGAACTCGAGAAGATAGAAGATTTCTTCAAGTCTCTTGTCATTCTATTCTTTAAGGTTGTGGGTTACCCACTCTCATTTTAATTATTATTTTTTATTATGCAGTAACTGAAATGGGCGAAGCAAAGACACGAAATAATCATTTGCAATTCCGTAGGAGTAATTTTAGCTAATGGTTTGCTAAGTTATTTATTATATTATTTCAGAATCCTTGAAAACAGCTCGTCAGGACCCGGGACTTGTCTGATTTCAATGTTTACTTGTCTGAAGATCTTGTCACTAGTGACTGTCATCTTACATAATTTATTTTCGTACTGACAAGTATGACACTTGATTTATGGGGATTTCCCATCAGTATCAATAGCTGCAGCAGCACGAACGGTAGTAGCAACGGCGCAGCAGCGGTGGTGGTGGTAGTAGTAGTAGTAGTAGTAGTAGTAGTAGTAGTAGTAGTAGTAGTAGTAGTAGTAGTAGTAGTAGTAGTAGTAGTAGTAGTAGCAGTAGCACCAGCAGCAGCAACAAAAGTAGCAGATGAAATACAAGTAACTCCAGAAGCAGTAGTAGCAACAGCACTACCATGATCAGCAGCAACAGCAGCAGCAGCAACAACAGTAGCTGCTGTAGCATTCCCACAACCACAACCATCATCAGCAGCAACATCCCCACTACCACCAACAACAACCTCAAAAGCAACAACAGCCGTGGTAGCTTCAGTAACAGCACCACCATCACCACCACCAGCATCCCACATAATCGCGCAGGCTGTATGCAGACGCTGGAGAGAGGTGTTCTCAGCGGCGTTATGGGCCCTGTGTATATCATCATGTTTATAGGACGAGACGTCACGACCAATATTGCCCCTGGATATTTATGTTAGGTTATAACTGGTGGGGAACCATTGTGGAAACTTCCCTTATCGTCTTGCCGAGGTGCATCGCTGGGAAAGTCTGGACATGAATTTAACCCTCTCTGTAATTGAATATTGTTCGGGAGAAATTTCCTGAGTGATATTGCACCTTTTTTCAAGTTTTGTACTAAAATTAGGCAGAAATATAGCCTTCTCGTCTTATTATACAGACTTCTTGTCCCATGAACTTATCCATTAATTAACGAGATTTGAATATTGCATGAGAAATAGCGTTTTTGACATTTCAGACGTGAAGACATACCACGAAATTGTAAATTTTGAGAACCTCACTCACTCGATGGAAAATACAGGAAAACATGTTAACCATCAGAAGACTTATACAAAGCATCAGTACACGCTGACAGTATAGAAACAATAGTGCATTACACACCAGTTTATTTACGGTGCTATTGTTTTCCAAATTATTAAATAAAGTAGTTCTTGTTTCGACTCAATGGTTTTAAAAACAGATGCTTCTTACGCAGCTGTAAAATAACGAGAACAAAAATGAACCAGTGAAAAAATAAAGTCTAAAGAATATAGTTCCAAGAAAATGTTAGATTGACCCAAATATCTCCCAGACCTGCACAAGGCTGGAGGATATTTTCTCTCCTGACGTTTGTCTTTAGTCAAATGATGACCCGTTAAGTGAATCTACTTTTGGTCAACTGACCGAGGCCTTCCGCTGGCATGCTGGTCCACTCAGGAACAATCAAAGATACTGTTTGTAGATTATCTGGTTTTGATATTGTTTCCAAAACTATAAAAACATTTAGTGATATAACCTGTCTACAACATGATCACACTTACGACACTACTGCCAGGTTTACGAGAATCCTGTAATTATTATAATAAATTCATGGGAAAACGTTAAGCCCATAAGCCATAAAGCACCTGGAGAAAGGGAGGCAATCAGGTTTGATGCAAGAGGATGGTTGCTCCAGTATCGTATACTGAGAACCTTTCACCATTATTAAGACCCCCACCCCATCCTTTCCTAAAAAGGAAAATTTTGGTAATAACTGCAGTTCAGTTTCCATAGGCGAAACTTCCAGAAACCCGGATATAAGAGTGTGTTTTCTTACACCTGCTTCCCCGTGTTTACGGGGAAGCAGGTGTTGGCCTGCTGTCGCGAGTCGAATCGTGAGGGGTGGTAAAAAACCTTACAGCTTTGAGATGAGCCCAGGGAGAACTACAGCTCTTTTCTTGTAAATTCAAGCAACGTAAATTCTAAGCACTCACAACATCAACGATGATTATGTAACACATAGCAATGTGTCTTATGCATCAACTTGTCGGTAATGTTTATCATTGATAGTATGACAGTAGAGCTTGTGTCCAGGGTTTAGTAGACAGAGGATCGAGCCACAGCAAGTCCTTATACTAAATGACGATAATAATAATAACAACAATAATAATAATAATAATAATTTTAATAATAATAATAATAATAATAATAATAATAATAATAATAATAATAATAATAAATGTATATAAATGTTTCAAGAATATGTTACATATTTTGCTTGTTATATTAAAGAATTGTCATATATAGCATTGAATGGTACATAAAACCTACCTGCCATTTATCATAATAACTGAGATATAAAGGAAAAACCCCAAAATACTGTGGCTGAAATAATTCACAAAGAGGAAGTCAGCGGTATAAAATACCGACAAGTTGGAAAACAGACACAACAAGCTTTGATACAGACGATGTTTCGCTTAGTCTCCAAGCGAAACATTGTCTTAAATTTGACGGTTTATAGGGCCATTGTTCTATCACAGCAATCAAAAACTAACCAGAGTACAGGTTGCTATGCACAATTTTTTCTGCAATGTTTCGCGTTTATGTTGAACTAAGGTTTCATATACAAACATGAATTATTCATCACATGGATAAACACATACCAGCGCTGGAATTATTCGCATAACATGAGTGAAAACGGCTTGAAATTATTTTAATTAATGTGGAATACAATTATATATTTTACAAGCTTTATCGCGGTTCCTAATTAGGTAAAAGATAAATAAATTATATCGTTCTTTACTTAGAGTTTTATTTCACATAATTAGTTTTTATTTTAAATCATTAATAAAAAAATACTAATGGTATTACTAATACTACTAAGAATAATAATAGTAATGATAATGATAAAATGATACGACTAATAATAAAAACTTTATTATCAGAATCATTATCATTTATTGTCATAATCATCAAGTATCATCCCCGGCTATCATTACGGCATTAATTACCCACGTCATCATTTTCAATAACTTAATAATTTTGAGAACACGTTAATAAATATTACTTTAAGAACGATATAAAAAATCTAAAAAAACGCACCTATCCTTACCTCTTCTCACTCTGCCTATTATCCCGTTTCCTCTTCCTTCTATTCTACTGACTTTTCCTTCCTCATCGTCTTCCTTCACCCCCTCCTTTTAGTACTCCTCTGCCCCTCCCTCTTTTTCTAATCTTCCTCTTACTGTCCACAGTTACGAACGTTCAGCTCACGATGATAGCCGCTGATCGCCGCGTTTTGGAATTCAGTGAACTGTCTTCAAATCTGCTAGAGGAACTTCTTGGCACGCCTCGTCCACTCTCCTTCAACAATACACAGCTATTCTCTTCATATTTTGGTTTCAGTTGCAGCTATAACATGAGCGCTTTCCCAAGACTTTTTCTTTGCGACCTGATAATGGTTCATGGCGGAGAGAAACGTAGCTTCCTGTCCTAACAGCGGGTTATTTGTGAACTGCTTGATTGTTTGCGTAATTGCAAAAGCTCATTTTCATTCAATTTTCACTCACCCCTTTCATCTCCTCCCTCTAATCTCTCAACCTTGATTATCTCTGTTTTCATGCTCTCCCTCCATCCTTCCTTCCCTCCCTCCCTCTGTCCCTCTCTTTTCCTAATTTATTTACAAGTACAACTTTAAAAAGCACGCTTTAGATTTTATTAGTTCCCTTTGTTTTGATGGAAGCAATTTCCCTATACTCTAAAAAATAATATAGGATCATGAGTTACGTGGGAGTACACGAGGCTCCGAATTCCATAGATGTAAGTAAATTCTTTCTTGTTGCATACGACACTGAACTTATTATAAAATATTTCACAGCAGATTTTTTGCCAAGGAAGTCGTTCTATGGTAGCTTATGAATGAGATACAACACAAATATAACTCGATGCCTGGTTGCTAGCCTGATCAGTCAGGTTATTCAGGCCAGTAGTATGCAGTCTAACTTAGGCACTGTAATAAAATGGGAGAGTATACCGACACAGGATATATACCCTGAGAGGTATACTTCTGTCAGCGTATAAATACCGAGAGTTTAATTTCTTTTTTAGGGAGTAAAGTATTCTTGACTTGTGATAAGGTTACGTGCAGTCTTAATGACCCTCGTGGAGTCGATAGACTTTAACCCTCATTAACTAACCGGGAAGTATACCAACAACACGTAAATAAGGCAAACAGTGAGTGATGTAACATTATTATTGTAAAGTTCCTTGTGGACGAAGGTATTCACAAAATGCCAGAGCTCGTATTTTATTTACAAACTCGGCTGGGTACCACCCCACGGCAGTAACTGCCTGGTGGAACCCATTAATATCCCTTAAGAGTGTCAGTGGGTCTGCTAGTAACCACATAGCGGGTAGGCAAGTGTGTTCGTCATTTTTCCTTGCATATAAAACTTTTGGTTGACAATCAAGAGCTCTGAAGTTCGACTCCCTCAGCGAGACGAGACGTATGGGCACAAATAACCCGCACATAAAAGACAGAAGCTTACGACGACGTTTCGGTCCGACTTGGACCTGTCTCGTGTTTCTGTTCCTTCTTTATTTTATTTCACCTCTTCCCCTTTCACGCACCTCGGTGCGCTTGCTCTCCCTCTGTGGGTTTCTAGCTCTCTTGCAGTGCTCCCCTTCCTTTGTATTTGTCTGGCTCGTCTTCCTTATTTCCCACTTCTACCACTACCACTACTACTACCTCTTCTTCTTCTACTACATCTACTGATGAAATTAGACACATGTGCGGCGTCTGGTTGTCTTTGTTGTGGACGTTTCGCCATCCAGTGGCTGGCTGGATGGCGAAGCGTCTACGGTGGGGATGCCCGGGTGTTGTGCACGTGTCATTTCATCCTGTCGGTATTATATACAATTCTTGTACTACTACTACTACTACTACTACTACTACCACCACTACTACTACCTCCACCTCTTCCTGCCTATATATAGCCGTCCTGCTCCTCCTCTGTTAGTGTGACTTTGTCAATGGTCCAAGTCGGACCGAAACGTCGTCGTAAGCTTCTGTCTTTTATGTGCGGGTTATTTGTGTATCGTTCCAGTCACGGTATTGTGCCTTTTTGTTACGTATGGGCAGTTCTCCTCACGCCTGGTGCCTCGGTACGAAAAGTACTGCAGATCAGTTCTCTTGGACCTGGGTTCGATTCCCGGGAAAGACGAGACTTGTAGGGGTCTTCTGGAATATGTTGTTTCTGCTTGAGATAAGTACCGGTTTACAAAATAAAGGACCTGGGTGAGATTCCCGGATTGGGCGAAACGTACAAGTGTTTTTACATCTACGGTGTTTTACACCTAGTTTTTTTCTAATGAAGTTAAATATTTACTGGGAAGCGCTATCCCCGTAAGGGTCACAATGCGCAAGAGGAAATGGAACAGTATCAAGTAATGAAATTAAATCCTAGAAAGAGGAGGATATTGCCATTTACTTCGATCAAGTGCCCTTCACTAGCATCAAGGTGGATCAAGAGCCCTTCACTAGCATCAAGGTGGATCAAGAGCCCTTCACTAGCATCAAGGTGGATCAAGAGCCCTTCACTAGCATCAAGGTGGATCAAGAGCCCTTCACTAGCATCAAGGTGGATCAAGAGCCCTTCACTAGCATCAAGGTGGATCAAGAGCCCTTCACTAGCATCAAGGTGGATCAAGAGCCCTTCACTAGCATCAAGCTCCCTTCCGTTACCTTCTTGGAGTCAAGTTTTAACTAGTTATTACTTCAGCAATTATTACCACCCCCATCACCACCCCCCTCACCACCCCTCCTCACCACCCCTCCTCACCACCCCCTCACCGCTTTCCTCACCACCCCCTCACCTCCCCCCACACCACCCCCGTAACCACTCGTCTCACCACCCTACCCTCACCACCCCCTAACCACTTTCCTCACCACCCGCATCACCACCACCCCTCACAACTCCTATCACCACCTACACCACTCCCCTCGCCACCTCCCTCACCACCCTACCCTCACCACCCTACCCTCACCACCCTACCCTCACCACCCTACCCTCACAACCCTACCCTAACCACCTCCCCAACCACTCTACCCTCGCCCCTTCCCAAACCACCCTACCCTCACCACCTCCCTCACCAGGTCCCTCAACACCCTACCCTCACCACCGTACCCTCACCTCCCTCACCACCTCCCTCACCACCTCCCTCACCACCTCCCTCACCACCTCCCTCACCATCTTCCCCTCAACAACGACTTAACACTTACCACTGTTCGCCAAATCATCTTTAACACAATTATTCCGCCTTTCTTTTCAATCCTAAAAACACATAAAACATGTAAATATTAAATATATGCAAATGCACACAAAATATATGCAAACATATGCAAATCTATACTATTTTATTCAAAACTTAATATATATAAATATATATACATAATATATATATATATATATATATATATATATATATATATATATATATATATGGGTCCCACAATTTACACCAGAGGTGGACCCCATCCTATATATATATATATATATATATATAAATATATACAAATCTAACATATGCAAAAAATATACAAATACAATAAACAAATTTATAAGAATAATCTGCTGCTGGTATATTAGATGTAAGTTAGAAGATAATTCACTTATCTTCTTCTGTTGCTCAAATGGAGTTTCGTACTCTTACTGTTTCATAATATTTTTCATTTTACAGAAATTTAATATTTGCTTCAGTGCGAGAAGCCCTTTGATCGTTGCCTGAGGCTGAGGCTTGTTATAAAACTGACAACATCAGTATGAAGTAGCATTATCTGTCGTTCTCTAGCTCTCTCGTTCGTTCTTTCACCCTCTTTCTCTCTTTCTCTCTATCCCACTTTCCTCTAGCATGTTTTCTTTCCTTAGATCTTTCTTCGGCCCCTCTATTCCTGCCATCCTCAACTTCCTCTCCCCTTTTTATTAATCCCCCTCTTCTCATCTTACCTTCAAGCCTCCCTCTATCCCTTCCTCTTTCTCTCTCTCTCTCTCCTCTTTGCTTTCTTCTTGGTGTTCGCAATTCCCCTGTCTTGACCACCGCGCCGGAAATGCACACACGCTGGTCCACAGAAGAATTCCCAACATATTCTACTTAAACCAATGGTAATAGGAAGAGACTCCTGCATCCTCTTTTACAGTGGTGCACAAACTAATGTTTCCTATGAAAGTACACAATGGACTTTTATTTATAATAGAATTTTAGTTAATGTAAATTCTTAGGTAATTTTCTCGTTAATTTTTGAAAATCTCAGAGCTTTACGAAAAGCTTTATTACACACACAAACACACACAGACACATATACACACACATACACATACACACACACACACACATACACACACACATACACACATACACACACATATACACACACACATACACACACACACACACACACACACACTGGAGGACAGAAGGGTCAGGGGAGACATGATAACGACATACAAGATACTGCGGGGAATAGACAAGGTGGACAGAGATAGGATGTTCCGGAGAGGGGACACAGGGACAAGGGGTCACAACTGGAAGCTGAAGACTCAGACGAGTCACAGGGACGTTAGGAAGTATTTCTTCAGTCATAGAGTTGTCAGCAAGTGGAATAGCCTAGCAAGTGAAGTAGTGGAGGCAGGAACCATACATAGTTTTAAGAAGAGGTATGATACAGCTCAGGAAGCAGAGAGAGAGAGAGGACCTAGTACCGATCAGTGAAGAGGCGGGGCCAGGAGCTGAGTCTCGACCCCTGCAACCACAATTAGGTGAGTACAATTAGGCGAGTACACACACACACACACACACACACACACACACACACACACACACACACACACACACACACACACACACACACACACACATACACACATACACACACACATACACACACACACACACATACACACACACACACACATACACACACACATACACACACACACTCACACACATACATACACGCACACACACATACACACACACACATACACACACACATACACACACACACACACATACATACGCACACACACACACATACACACACATATACACACACACACATACACATACAGCAGAGCAAAGTTGCTGGTTATGGGGGATTTCAACCACAGGGAGATTGACTGGGAAAACCTGGAGCCACATGGGGGTCCCGAAACATGGAGAGCCAGGATGTTGGACGTGGTGCTGGAAAACCTCATGCACCAACATGTTAAGGACACTACCAGAGTGAGAGGGGAGGATGAACCAGCAAGATTGGACTTTGTGTTCACCCTGGGCAGCTCAGATATTGAGGACATCAAGTATGAGAGTCCCCTAGGAGCTAGCGACCACGTGGTTCTGTGTTTTGAATACATAGTAGAGCTGCAAGTGGAGAGAATAACAGGAGTTGAATGGGAAAAGCCTAACTATAAAAGAGGGGACTACATAGGGTTGAAGAACTTCCTGCGGGAGGTCCAGTGGGACAGAGAACTGGCAGGAAAGCCAGTAAATGAAATGATGGAATATGTAACAACAAAATGCAAGGAGGCAGTGGAAAGGTTTATTCCCAAGGGCATCAGTAACAACGGGAAGACCAGAACGAGCCCCTGGTTTACCCGATGGTGTAAGGAGGCAAAAACAAAATGCAATAGAGAATGGAAAAAGTACAGAAGGCAGAGAACACACGAAAATAGGGAGATCAGTCGCAGAGCCAGGAATGAGTATGCACAGGTAAGGAGGGAGGCCCAGCGACAGTATGAAAATGACATAGCATCGAGAATCAAGACTGACCCGAAACTGTTGTATAGCCACATCAGGAGGAAGACAACAGTCAAAGACCAGGTGATCAGATTAAGGACAGAAGGTGGAGAACTCACAAGAAATGATCAGGAGGTATGTGAGGAGCTGAACAGGAGATTTAAGGAAGTTTTTACAGTAGAGACAGGAAGGGCTGTGGGAAGACAGCACAGAAGGGAACATCAAGAGGGAATATACCAACAAGTGTTGGATGACATACGAACAACTGAGGAGGAGGTGAAGAAGCTCTTAAGTGACCTTGACACCTCAAAGGCGATGGGGCCGGACATCTCCCCATGGGTCCTTAGAGAAGGAGCAGAGATGCTGTGCGTGCCTCTAACCACAATCTTCAACACATCCCTTGAAACTGGGCAACTACCTGAGAAATGGAAGACAGCTAATGTAGTCCCCATATTTAAGAAAGGAAACAGAAACGAGGCACTAAACTACAGACCTGTGTCTCTGTATGTATTGTGTGCAAAGTCATGGAGAAGATTATCAGGAGGAGAGTGGTCGAACATCTGGAAAGGAACAAGATTATAAATGAAAACCAGCATGGGTTCATGGAAGGCAAATCTTGTATCACAAACCTCCTGGAGTTTTATGACAAGGTAACAGAAGTAAGACACGAGAGAGAGGGGTGGGTAGATTGCGTTTTCTTAGACTGCAGGAAGGCCTTTGACACAGTTCCCCACAAGAGATTAGTGCAGAAGCTGGAGGATCAGGCGCACGTAAAAGGGAGGGCACTGCAATGGATAAGGGAATACCTGACAGGGAGGCAGCAACGAGTCATGGTACGTGAAGAGGTATCACAGTGGGCGCCTGTGACGAGCGGGGTCCCACAGGGGTCAGTTCTAGGACCAGTGCTATTTTTGATATATGTGAACGACATGATGGAAGGAATAGACTCTGAAGTGTCCCTGTTCGCAGATGACGTGAAGTTGATGAGAAGAATTAAATCGGACGAGGATGAGGCAGGACTGCAAAGAGACCTGGACAGGCTGGACATGTGGTCCAGCAACTGGCTTTTCGAATTCAATCCAGCCAAATGCAAAGTCATGAAGATTGGGGAGGGGCAAAGAAGACCGCAGACAGAGTATAGGCTAGGTGGACAAAGACTACAGACCTCACTCAGGGAGAAAGACCTTGGGGTGACCATAACACCGAGCACATCACCGGAGGCACACATCAACCAAATAACCGCTGCAGAATACGGGCGCCTGGCAAACCTGAGAATAGCGTTCCGATACCTTAATAAGGAATCGTTCAAGACACTGTACACTGTGTATGTTAGGCCCATACAGGAGTATGCAGCACCAGTCTGGAACCCACACCTGGTCAAGCACGTCAAGAAGTTAGAGAAAGTACAAAGGTTTGCAACAAGGCTAGTCCCAGAGCTCAAGGGAATGTCGTACGAGGAAAGGTTAAGGGAAATCGGACTGACGACACTGGAGGACAGAAGGGTCAGGGGAGACATGATAACGACATACAAGATATTGCGGGGAATAGACAAGGTGGACAGAGATAGGATGTTCCAGAGAGGGGACACAGGGACAAGGGGTCACAACTGGAAGCTGAAGACTCAGACGAGTCACAGGGACGTTAGGAAGTATTTCTTCAGTCATAGAGTTGTCAGGAAGTGGAATAGCCTAGCAAGTGAAGTAGTGGAGGCAGGAACCATACATAGTTTTAAGAAGAGGTATGACAAAGCTCAGGAAGCAGAGAGAGAGAGGATCCAGTAGCGATCAGTGAAGAGGCGGGGCCAGGAGCTGAGTCTCGACCCCTGCAACCACAATTAGGAGAGTACAATTAGGTGAGTACACATACACACATACACACACACACATACACGCACACACATACACACACACACACATACACACATACACACACACACACACACATACACACACACACATACACACATACACACACACACATACACACACACACATACACGCACACACACATACACACATACACACACACATACACACACACACATACACACATACACACACACACACATACACACACACATACACACACACACATACACACACACACACACACAAACACATACACACACACACACACATACACACATACACACACACATACACACAAACACATACACACATACACACACACACACATACACACACACATACACACACACACATACACACACACATACACACACACACATACACACACACGTAGCACGAAGAAGTAGCGAGTGATGAACTTAAAAGAACAATAGGAACAATAGTTCTCAAACAATGGCCAAAAAGGTGGCTCGTAATGCAGAAAAAGTTTTATTTCGGACAGTTTCACCAAGTGTCATCAAGTCATGGCTTGGTACAACTTGAAAAAAAGCTTTACACCGAGCGAAACGTTGTCTTAAACAAATCTTGTTTTAGAACCTGTTTATTTGCCTTCTTACTTGTCGACAGTATGCTATCTCGTCCTCATTAGACAGTAGATTGAATAAAATGTGTGATATTTATCATATTTTACAGAGGAACACAATATGGACTTCTCTTCCCTGTCACAGTAGCTGATGTGCTGGTAGACGTAGTGATGACAGTAGCTGAGGTGCTGGTAGACGTAGTGATGACAGTAGCTGAGGTGCTGGTAGACGTAGTGATGACAGTAGCTGAGGTGCTGGTAGACGTAGTGATGACAGTAGCTGAGGTGCTGGTAGACGTAGTGATGACTGTAGCTGAGGTGCTGGTAGACGTAGTGATGACAGTAGCTGAGGTGCTGGTAGACGTAGTGATGACTGTAGCTGAGGTGCTGGTAGACGTAGTGATGACAGTAGCTGAGGTGCTGGTAGACGTAGTGATGACTGTAGCTGAGGTGCTGGTAGACGTAGTGATGACAGTAGCTGAGGTGCTGGTAGACGTAGTGATGACAGTAGCTGAGGTGCTGGTAGACGTAGTGATGACAGTAGCTGAGGTGCTGGTAGACGTAGTGATGACAGTAGCTGAGGTGCTGGTAGACGTAGTGATGACAGTAGCTGAGGTGCTGGTAGACGTAGTGATGACTGTAGCTGAGGTGCTGGTAGACGTAGTGATGACAGTAGCTGAGGTGCTGGTAGACGTAGTGATGACTGTAGCTGAGGTGCTGGTAGACGTAGTGATGACAGTAGCTGAGGTGCTGGTAGACGTAGTGATGACTGTAGCTGAGGTGCTGGTAGACGTAGTGATGACAGTAGCTGAGGTGCTGGTAGACGTAGTGATGACTGTAGCTGAGGTGCTGGTAGACGTAGTGATGACAGTAGCTGATGTGCTGGTAGACGTAGTGATGACAGTAGCTGAGGTGCTGGTAGACGTAGTGATGACAGTAGCTGAGGTGCTGGTAGACGTAGTGATGACTGTAGCTGAGGTGCTGGTAGACGTAGTGATGACAGTAGCTGAGGTGCTGGTAGACGTAGTGATGACAGTAGCTGAGGTGCTGGTAGACGTAGTGATGACTGTAGCTGAGGTGCTGGTAGACGTAGTGATGACAGTAGCTGAGGTGCTGGTAGACGTAGTGATGACTGTAGCTGAGGTGCTGGTAGACGTAGTGATGACAGTAGCTGAGGTGCTGGTAGACGTAGTGATGACAGTAGCTGAGGTGCTGGTAGACGTAGTGATGACAGTAGCTGAGGTGCTAGTAGACGTAGTGATGACTGTAGCTGAGGTGCTGGTAGACGTAGTGATGACAGTAGCTGAGGTGCTGGTAGACGTAGTGATGACAGTAGCTGAGGTGCTGGTAGACGTAGTGATGACTGTAGCTGAGGTGCTGGTAGACGTAGTGATGACAGTAGCTGAGGTGCTGGTAGACGTAGTGATGACAGTAGCTGAGGTGCTGGTAGACGTAGTGATGACTGTAGCTGAGGTGCTGGTAGACGTAGTGATGACAGTAGCTGAGGTGCTGGTAGACGTAGTGATGACAGTAGCTGAGGTGCTGGTAGACGTAGTGATGACAGTAGCTGAGGTGCTGGTAGACGTAGTGATGACAGTAGCTGAGGTGCTGGTAGACGTAGTGATGACTGTAGCTGAGGTGCTGGTAGACGTAGTGATGACAGTAGCTGAGGTGCTGGTAGACGTAGTGATGACTGTAGCTGAGGTGCTGGTAGACGTAGTGATGACAGTAGCTGAGGTGCTGGTAGACGTAGTGATGACAGTAGCTGAGGTGCTGGTAGACGTAGTGATGACTGTAGCTGAGGTGCTGGTAGACGTAGTGATGACAGTAGCTGAGGTGCTGGTAGACGTAGTGATGACAGTAGCTGAGGTGCTGGTAGACGTAGTGATGACTGTAGCTGAGGTGCTGGTAGACGTAGTGATGACAGTAGCTGAGGTGCTGGTAGACGTAGTGATGACAGTAGCTGAGGTGCTGGTAGACGTAGTGATGACAGTAGCTGAGGTGCTGGTAGACGTAGTGATGACAGTAGCTGAGGTGCTGGTAGACGTAGTGATGACAGTAGCTGAGGTGCTGGTAGATGAAGTGATGACTGTAGCTGAGGTGCTGGTAGACGTAGTGATGACAGTAGCTGAGGTGCTGGTAGATGAAGTGATGACTGTAGCTGAGGTGCTGGTAGACGTAGTGATGACAGTAGCTGAGGTGCTGGTAGATGAAGTGACGACTGTAGCTGAGGTGCTGGTAGACGTAGTGATGACAGTAGCTGAGGTGCTGGTAGATGAAGTGATGACTGTAGCTGAGGTGCTGGTAGACGTAGTGATGCCAGTAGCTGAGGTGCTGGTAGACGTAGTGATGACTGTAGCTGATGTGGTGTCAGACGTAGTGATGACAGTAGCTGAGGTGCTGGTAGATGAAGTGATGACTGTAGCTGAGGTGCTGGTAGACGTAGTGATGCCAGTAGCTGATGTGGTGTCAGACGTAGTGATGACAGTAGCTGAGGTGCTGGTAGATGAAGTGATGACTGTAGCTGAGGTGCTGGTAGACGTAATGATGACAGTAGCTGAGGTGCTGGTAGATGAAGTGATAACTGTAGCAGAGGTGCTGGTAGACGTAGTGATAACAGTAGCTGAGGTGCTGGTAGATGAAGTGATGACTGTAGCTGAGGTGCTGGTAGACGTAGTGATGACAGTAGCTGAGGTGCTGGTAGATGAAGTGATGACTGTAGCTGAGGTGCTGGTAGACGTAGTGATGAGAGTAGCTGAGGTGCTGGTAGACGTAGTGATGCCAGTAGCTGATGTGGTGTCATACGTAGTGATGACAGTAGCTGAGGTGCTGGTAGATGAAGTGATGACTGTAGCTGAGGTGCTGGTAGACGTAATGATGACAGTAGCTGAGGTGCTGGTAGATGAAGTGATGACTGTAGCTGAGGTGCTGGTAGACGTAGTGATGACAGTAGCTGAGGTGCTGGTAGATGAAGTGATGACTGTAGCTGAGGTGCTGGTAGACGTAGTGATGAGAGTAGCTGATGTGCTGGTAGATGAAGTGATGACTGTAGCTGAGGTGCTGGTAGACGTAGTGATGACAGTAGCTGAGGTGCTGGTAGATGAAGTGATGACTGTAGCTGAGGTGCTGGTAGACGTAGTGATGACAGTGGCTGAGGTGCTGGTAGATGAAGTGATGACTGTAGCTGAGGTGCTGGTAGACGTAGTGATGACAGTAGCTGAGGTGCTGGTTGATGAAGTGATGACTGTAGCTGAGGTGCTGGCAGATGAAGTGATGACAGTAGCTGAGGTGCTGGTAGATGAAGTGATGACTGTAGCTGAGGTGCTGGTAGACGTAGTGATGACAGTAGCTGAGGTGCTGGTAGATGAAGTGATGACTGTAGCTGAGGTGCTGGTAGACGTAGTGATGACAGTAGCTGAGGTGCTGGTTGATGAAGTGATGACTGTAGCTGAGGTGCTGGTAGACGTAGTGATGACAGTAGCTGAGGTGCTGGTAGATGAAGTGATGACTGTAGCTGAGGTGCTGGTAGACGTAGTGGTGACAGTAGCTGAGGTGCTGGTAGATGAAGTGATGACTGTAGCTGAGGTGCTGGTAGACGTAGTGATGACAGTAGCTGATGTGATTGAAGACGTAGTGATGACAGTAGCTGAGGGGTTGTAGATGTAGTGATGACAGTAGCTGAGGGGTTGTAGATGTAGTGATGACAGAAGCTGAGGGGTTGTAGATGTAGTGATGACAGTAGCTGAGGGGTTGTAGATGTAGTGATGACAGTAGCTGAGGGGTTGTAGATGTAGTGATGACAGTAGCTGAGGGGTTGTAGATGTAGTGATGACAGTAGCTGAGGGGTTGTAGATGTAGTGATTACAGTAGCTGAGGGGTTGTAGATGTAGTGATGACAGTAGCTGAGGGGTTGTAGATGTAGTGATGACAGTAGCTGAGGGGTTGTAGATGTAGTGATGACAGTAGCTGAGGGGTTGTAGATGTAGTGATGACAGTAGCTGAGGGGTTGTAGATGTAGTGATGACAGTAGCTGAGGGGTTGTAGATGTAGTGATGACAGTAGCTGAGGGGTTGTAGATGTAGTGATGACAGTAGCTGAGGGGTTGTAGATGTAGTGACGACAGTAGCTGAGGGGTTGTAGATGTAGTGATGACAGTAGCTGAGGGGTTGTAGATGTAGTGATGACAGTAGCTGAGGGGTTGGCAGACGTAGTGATGACAGTAGCTGAGGGGTTGGCAGACGTAGTGATGACAGTAGCTGAGGGGTTGTAGATGTAGTGATGACAGTAGCTGAGGGGTTGGCAGACGTAGTGATGACAGTAAGTAGCTGAGGGGTTGTAGATGTAGTGATGACAGTAGCTGAGGGGTTGTAGATGTAGTGATGACAGTAGCTGAGGGGTTGGCAGATGTAGTGATGACAGTAGCTGAGGGGTTGTAGATGTAGTGATGACAGTAGCTGAGGGGTTGGCAGATGTAGTGATGACAGTAGCTGAGGGGTTGTAGATGTAGTGATGACAGTAGCTGAGGGGTTGTATATGTAGTGATGACAGTAGCTGAGGGGTTGTAGATGTAGTGATGACAGTAGCTGAGGGGTTGTAGATGTAGTGATGACAGTAGCTGAGGGGTTGTAGATGTAGTGATGACAGTAGCTGAGGGGTTGTAGATGTAGTGATGACAGTAGCTGATGGGTTGTAGATGTAGTGATGACAGTAGCTGAGGGGTTGTAGATGTAGTGATGACAGTAGCTGAGGGGTTGTAGATGTAGTGATGACAGTAGCTGAGGGGTTGTAGATGTAGTGATGACAGTAGCTGAGGGGTTGTAGATGTAGTGATGACAGTAGCTGAGGGGTTGTAGATGTAGTGATGACAGTAGCTGAGGGGTTGTAGATGTAGTGATGACAGTAGCTGAGGGGTTGTAGATGTAGTGATGACAGTAGCTGAGGGGTTGTAGATGTAGTGATGACAGTAGCTGAGGGGTTGTAGATGTAGTGATGACAGTAGCTGAGGGGTTGTAGATGTAGTGATGACAGTAGCTGAGGGGTTGTAGATGTAGTGATGACAGTAGCTGAGGGGTTGTAGATGTAGTGATGACAGTAGCTGAGGGGTTGTAGATGTAGTGATGACAGTAGCTGAGGGGTTGTAGATGTAGTGATGACAGTAGCTGAGGGGTTGTAGATGTAGTGATGACAGTAGCTGAGGGGTTGTAGATGTAGTGATGACAGTAGCTGAGGGGTTGTAGATGTAGTGATGACAGTAGCTGAGGGGTTGTAGATGTAGTGATGACAGTAGCTGAGGGGTTGTAGATGTAGTGATGACAGTAGCTGAGGGGTTGTAGATGTAGTGATGACAGTAGCTGAGGGGTTGTAGATGTAGTGATGACAGTAGCTGAGGGGTTGTAGATGTAGTGATGACAGTAGCTGAGGGGTTGTAGATGTAGTGATGACAGTAGCTGAGGGGTTGTAGATGTAGTGATGACAGTAGCTGAGGGGTTGTAGATGTAGTGATGACAGTAGCTGAGGGGTTGTAGATGTAGTGATGACAGTAGCTGAGGGGTTGTAGATGTAGTGATGACAGTAGCTGAGGGGTTGTAGATGTAGTGATGACAGTAGCTGAGGGGTTGTAGATGTAGTGATGACAGTAGCTGAGGGGTTGTAGATGTAGTGATGACAGTAGCTGAGGGGTTGTAGATGTAGTGATGACAGTAGCTGAGGGGTTGTAGATGTAGTGATGACAGTAGCTGAGGGGTTGTAGATGTAGTGATGACAGTAGCTGAGGGGTTGTAGATGTAGTGATGACAGTAGCTGAGGGGTTGTAGATGTAGTGATGACAGTAGCTGAGGGGTTGTAGATGTAGTGATGACAGTAGCTGAGGGGTTGTAGATGTAGTGATGACAGTAGCTGAGGGGTTGTAGATGTAGTGATGACAGTAGCTGAGGGGTTGTAGATGTAGTGATGACAGTAGCTGAGGGGTTGTAGATGTAGTGATGACAGTAGCTGAGGGGTTGTAGATGTAGTGATGACAGTAGCTGAGGGGTTGTAGATGTAGTGATGACAGTAGCTGAGGGGTTGTAGATGTAGTGATGACAGTAGCTGAGGGGTTGTAGATGTAGTGATGACAGTAGCTGAGGGGTTGTAGATGTAGTGATGACAGTAGCTGAGGGGTTGTAGATGTAGTGATGACAGTAGCTGAGGGGTTGTAGATGTAGTGATGACAGTAGCTGAGGGGTTGTAGATGTAGTGATGACAGTAGCTGAGGGGTTGTAGATGTAGTGATGACAGTAGCTGATGGGTTGTAGATGTAGTGATGACAGTAGCTGAGGGGTTGTAGATGTAGTGATGACAGTAGCTGAGGGGTTGTAGATGTAGTGATGACAGTAGCTGACGGGTTGTAGATGTAGTGATGACAGTAGCTGAGGGGTTGGCAGACGTAGTGATTCCAGCGACTGAGAAGGTGCAATAACTGAGAAGGTGCAATAACTGAGAAGGTGCAATAACTGAGAAGGTGCAATAACTGAGAAGGTGCAATAACTGAGAAGGTGCAATAACTGACGTGCAATAACTGAGAAGGTGCAATAACTAAGAAGGTGCAATAACTGAGAAGGTGCAATAACTAAGACTAAGAAGCAGTGGAAAAACTCCATGCACACTTGTCGGAATAATTACAACAAGACCTATAAAATATAATTATTATTTATATTGTTATTATTATTCGTGGAAAGCGCTAAACTTGTAAGACCCGTTCAGTGATCCATAAGGCAAGAATGTGGTATAAAAACAGGACCAGGAGCTGACGATCGACCCACTCAACCACAATTAGGCGACATTAAAGAGACAGCCCAAAATTCGTAGAGGTTATACAGCGATTTTGAAATGACAGCGATTTTGAAATGACAGCGATTTTGAAATGACAGCGATTTTGAAATGACAGCGATTTTGAAATGACAGCGATTTTGAAATGACAGCGATTTTGAAATGACAGCGATTTTGAAATGACAGCGATTTTGAAATGACAGCGATTTTGAAATGACAACGATTTTGAAATGACAGCGATTTTGAAATGACAGCGATTTTGAAATGATTCGAGGAATCATTTCAAAATCGCTGTCATTTCCAGTTCCTTGAACTGAAACACCTACACCAGCATCAAGGTACCCTTTCCTTTCTTCCTTCCTTGAAGACGAAGGGAAGATAATTTTATTTTCCTTGGATCAAGAGACCCTAATCGCATCCTCTTGGGAGGGACATCCTGCAGTTCCCCTCGCTTGTAATTGTGGGTTAATGTTTATCGCGCGCGCGCGTGTATGTGTGTGTGTGTGTGTGTGTGTGTGTGTGTGTGTGTGTGTGTGTGTTTGTTTGTTTGTTTGTTTTCCTCTACACAACTATATAAATATCTTCAGAGAATGAAAAGTTGTGCAGGAAGTACTCAAGTGCTTTTACTTTATCCCAGATCTTTTGTTTCTTTTGTTTTACCCGCCCCCCATCCACACCGTGGGTGAAACGTTGTTAAATAAGGCATTTCCATTTTTAAAATGTCTTTGGAATTACCATTTTATCAATCACGTCAAGCTCTAAATCCGTTATACTTCTGTTAATTTCCCGACTACAATACTGTTGTCCAAATCAAATGCGTCAAGACAGACGGAACCTTCAAGCTTGTTAAAGTCACTTGACTATAAAAACATGGGTACTACACACATTTCCATGAATGAGTTTTTTTTGCCTATCGTTCCGGAAGATGCTGTATGACCCCCTGAAGGTTCAGCACTGGAGTCATGAAATAAAGAAGTTTGCATTACCATAGAGATAAAGTGAATGAAATACCAAGACGGTGGAAAAATAAGCCCAAATGCAGTATAATGCGATGCTTTACTGACAATAAGTATTGCATTATTTTGCGTTATCACTTGTCTACCAAGTTGATGCATCATAATCAGAGAGAATTTTGAGAAGGTTGTCCAAACTTTCTGTTGACAGAGATGTTCACTATGTTTCGAATTGACTAATTCGATTAGCGGGGCCAGCGCGCCCCGCTCAGCCTCTCCGCTGTGCCAATTAGAGGACTGCAAAAATCTATAATTAGTGGACGTTCCCCGTCCCAGAGCCAGTCACAGTCATGGCCCAGGCCATATATTTACAGTTTATACCCACACGAACAACCCAAGAAAAATACCAAGTGCAAAACCTAATTTGAGGTTTTTATTATTGTTTTTTTTTTAGTAGTGATAGACTTTATTCTTTACTCATTTACATGCCAGAACAGTTTTCTAGAGGCAAGAGCATATAATTTGAATTTATGTCGCGAATTGGTTTTCGGGTTGAATTTTCTATCACTCTCTTTATTTTGGCGTTCAATTGAATATAGAAAAGCATTGGTTTGGCAATAGAGTTGTAGATGAGTGGAACAAACTCCCGAGTGACGTCACTGAAGCTAAAACGTTGCGTAATTTTAAAATTATATTAGATAAATGCATGATTGAGTGTGGGTAGGTGTGAGTCGGACTTGACGAGCTTGGGCCGGTGAGCATGCTGCAGTGCTCCATCTTTCTTCTGTTCTTATGACTGAAGAATAATCTAGTATCTTTTGGGCGTTATCTTCCCAGTCCTCTGAAGGACAGTCCTCTGATACAAAAGTTAAATATCGGATATTTTTTTCAGTTTCCTTTGGGGAACATGGACACTAGAAGAGGATTCCATTAACACAAACATTATGATACATAATGTGCTTAATTGACTCAATATTCATAATGAGCACAACTATATACCGTTTCTTTTTCAAGATTAACGGAAGGAGGAACGAGCCTCTACCACTACTCGCACTAACCTACACAAGCTTAGAGATCCAAATACTATTAATAATAATGATAATAAATATTCCTGAATAATAATAAAAATAAAAATAATAAATAATCCTAGTAATAAAAATAATAAGTAATATTAATAATAATTCTAAATAATAATACAATAATAATAATAATAATAATAATAATAATAATAATAATAATAATAATAATAATAATAATAATAATAATAATAATAATAATAATAATAATAATAATAATAATAATAATAATAATAATAATAATAATAATAATAATAATAACAACAATAATAATAATAATAATAATAATAATAATAATAATAATAATAATAATAATAATAATAATAACGGTATATGTTGGGTAAAAAGGACACAAGTACAAACCGTACCATGGGCGGGGACAGAACCCGGGATCAGAGAGTCATGAAACTCAAGACCGACGCGCTAGCCACTAGGCCAGCTGACTAAACAAGATTCGTCCAACTAGGTATATTTATATACCATAGGAAGGTTAGCATAGGCACCACTGTGACCACAGTGGTGACAGTGGTGCCTATGCTAACAGATATTTTCAACCCGTTCTTTATGCCTCTATATTTATTCCTGCTTTCCATTTGTACACTTCAATCATATCTCTAAAAGTTCTATACCTTTCCAAAGTGCAAGTTCAGTGCCTTCAGACTGTTTTCGTAGGAAAGGTTTTTTAATACAAATTATAAATTTCCCCATCATTTTCTACATACTTTTGAGCGTTTTTATGTCCACGTTTAATACAGAGACGAGAACTAAACAGCACAATCTGAGACACGAGCAAAGGTGTAATCTCAGGACTTCTGTTGTTTATACTTCATATTTGATCTAAATTCTCTGTTAGGAATATACACAGGTTGACCAGCTTGAATGAAGCTTTGGAAAATGTCATATTAGCAACCATCACCACCTTCTATCTGGTATCAGGTTACCCAGGTCGCCACTGTTCGAGTAATCTCTTAGTCCTATACAATCTGCAGAGAACAAAAATGGGAGCCTTGACTTTATCGTATTATGGCACAGTAATTCCATGAGGTATTAAAACTAAGTGATTTGTGATCGCTTCTCCAAGCTCTTTATTAACCATAAGATCATATATCAAGGATCTTTTTCTTTGCCAGATCCAAGTCCGGAAGGTTATTTCCTCTTGATCGTTCTGACACTGCTTAAAAACCCACTTTTGGGCCATTTTAAGAAAGTAGCTAGACTCTAGATTACCTGTTAAATTACTGCAGTCGATTTGGCTTATGATAAAACCTCCCATTAAATCAACATTTTCATTTCTAGATGCCCGAACACTTTAATCACAAAGAAGTTTACGGTGGTCACTTTCTAGGGTCTGTAGATAACATCCAAGATTAGCGTTTCATGGCTTTTGGGAAACTGCAACCAAACAGACTCCGTTTGTGATGCAACAGATTAAATTTCCCCTAATATTTATACATAGCTATTCAGCCTCCTTTCCTCTTGACTATCAGTGTTGAATAATTTATACTCCTGTAAGCAGAATGCAGAAAAATTGTCCCCATTTTTCAGACTGGACCATGTTTCAATTCTTGCAATGATATCTATGTTTCTTGCACGTGCATTTAGTTTTAGTTCATCTATTTAATTTCTTGCGCTTCGGTTATTTGCAAAATAGATATTAAGGAGTTTTTTTTCTTGCTCCCCCCCCCCTTGAGTCGCTTTGTTTGTAGACAAGTTGTCTTGTTTATATTAGTAATTATTTTACGAGCTGTCTTGTTTTCTGAATATTTGTCTAAAATATCGAGGCACTCTTTGTCCTCTCTGCCACTAGTGCTTCAACCCCTTTGTTTCCCACTCACTTTTGTTTCCCACTCACCTTTGCCTCTATCTTTTCTATCATTTCAAAGTCTTAAACAATTTAGCAATAAAACCTTCGACTGAATCAACCAATGTCCCCTACCCGTTGTATACATATCATGTTTGTCAAGGAAGTTATCCGGGTTGTCAGTACAACTACTACTACTACTATTACTATTGCCTGGCTTCACTCCCCTTTCTGTCTCTTGTGCCACCACCACTGCTCCTTATACTTATTGCTACCACTACTACTTTCACTACCAGCATCACCTCAACAACTAATTATCCACTTCCTTCTCTCTTCCTGTGTTTGTCCTGTCCCTGTCTTCATCTCGTATATATACTGGCTCCATTTCCTTCCTGTGTTAGTGTGACTAGTCAGTAGTCCATATCGGATCGAAATGCCATAAGTTTCCTTCTCCTATGCGCGAGTTATGTATAATTCGAAGATCCTTGCATCATTTTACCCCAGTTACCCTAGACATCCCTTCGCTTGCTATTCTTATTAATATCATATTGGTAGTTATCACATTTTTCAAATTCCTTGCAAAATTTTTGCTTGTCTTCGAATGCCTCCGCATCTTTATCATGTTGATCTAATAGTTGCAAAAGACAGTAGTCCTGCTCTGAAGTCAAGTTAACCTGTATTCTGAAGCTTATGCTCTTGCAGAAAATTAATAGATTTTTTTTAGCCTGGTTGCAGACCGGTCGGCGGGAGTGTTGATCCCCTAACCTCTCTCCAAGTACACTCCTCTCATAGATTTCTGTGATGATCAATGTCAGTGTTACTAGTCATTAGCGTTATTTTTAATAAATGGCGAGTAGCCAGCAAACTAGGATTGTGGAACACACGGAGGTTTTCTCTTCTTTTTTTTTCCATCTCACTATTGATTTTATGTAAAGTGGGTCTTGTCCACAGTTTTTAAAACTTCTGGAATCCCCCTAAATTACATTAAGTGTCTGCAACTATAACAGCAGAGTGGCCAATGCAGCCTTTAGTGGAAAATTCGTAACAGATGGCCAGGGCACAATTTCAAACTATCTTATGATACCCAGACGGACGTATAATCCAAAACTGACAGGATCACATGTTGATATTTTATCACAATTTCATTTTCATGGATTTCTGTTCTAACTTTCAGCTGCACTTTTATGTCTGGAAATGCTTGATCAGTCATTTCTAAGTGGCTTATGTACTCATCGCTCTCAAGATCACACATTCAATGGATATACATTAACAAATGCCCCTACAGAATTTGTTGGTGCTGTGAATGGTGAAAAACTCATCTTCTCTTAAACCATCTGGACATTTTTTGACCAACGCAAAATTTTCTTATTTGTTGAGTGCTCAGATAACCAAATATGACCGGCTTTATGGTGGCAAAGCCGTTCTTCCTTCCTGGCATGTGCAACTTATTCAGGAATCAGTTATATGTCAATGGTCGTAATGAAGACACCACCACAGAAACGAGGCGCGAAATGTGTAACATTTTACACGTGAAATACGAAACGTTTTGTGGCATTATCAACAGAGACAGAAGGTAAGAAAGGTAAGAAGATAATTTTAGTTAATTCATGATGGGGAGCGCTACACCCATAGAAGCCATACAGAGTCTGGTGATTTGGCGTCGATTCAAGGGACTGGAACACGGACTTAATTCCTTAGATCAAGAACCCCTCCACAAGTATCAAGGATCCTCCCATGAAGAATTTATAGAAGAGCAAACTCTTCGGATTATTAACCCTAGAGGATTATTAACCCCGTAGGACTACTGACCTAAAGTAACTCAAGGAAGCCTAGCAGAACAAATTATTTCTATTAGAATCCATTTGTTTTTCTTTCTCTCAGATTATTTGCTACTATCATCATGCACTAAATACCTATCCTGGAAGAGGCAGTCCGAAGGTTAAATAGGCACATAATGCATCCTAACCCTTAGGATGCGACCCACAACAGATGACAAACACTTTGGTACTTAATTACTGCTAGGCGAGCAGGTACAACAGGTGTAATGAGACTTGCCCACACGTCTCGACTCCCGATACTGATTCCGGGTCCTTTCGGTTTAGAGCCGAACTCGATACCACTGATCTACGAGTCACAGATGTTCAGTGTTGTCAACTGCAGGTTTTACAAAGGTCTTTCAGTAACGACACGAGAAACACTTTGCAAAGTTATGCTCATCAACACATTCACTGTCACAATTTTGGATGGTGTCACAACGACCGAAGATCTCTCTCTCTCTCTCTCTCTCTCTCTCTCTCTCTCTCTCTCTCTCTCTCTCTCTCTCTCTCTCTCTCTCGGAAGTGATAGCAGTACAACTATGAGAAATATTAGCAGTAACAGCCAAACAATATAATAGTAGTAGTGATACTAGTAGTAGCAGTAGTAAAAGTGGTAGTAGCGGTAGTGGTAGCAGTAGTAATAGTGGTAGCGGTAGTAGTAGTAGTGGTGGTGGTGGTGGTGGTGGTGGTGGTGGTAGTAGCAGTAGTAGTGGTAGCAATGTTTCTATTAGTAGAAGTAGTAATAGTAATAGTGGTAGTAGTAGTAGTAGTAGTGGTAATAGTAGTAGTAGCAGCTAGAAGTAGTAGTAGTGGTGGTGGTAGTAGTATTAATAGTAGTGACAGCAATGCTCCTAGCACAGTAGCAATAGTAATAGTGGTAGTAGCATTAGTGGTAGTGGTGGTAATAGCAGCATTAGTAGCAGCTAGTAGTAGTAGTAGCAGCCAGCAGTTAGTAGTAGTAGTTAGAAGTAGTAGTAGTAGTAGTAGTAGTAGTTAGAAGTAGTAGTAGTAGCAGTTAGTAATAGTAGTAGCAGTTAGTAGTAGTAGTTAGTAGTAGCAGTTAGTAGTAGCAGTTAGTAGTAGCAGTTAGTAGTAGTAGTAGTAGTAGTAGTAGCAGCAGTTAGTAGTAGCAGTAGTAGTAGTAGTAGTAGTAGTAGTAGTAGTAGTAGTAGTAGTAGTAGTAGTAGTAGTAGTAGTAGTAGTAGCAGCAGCAGTTAGTAGTAGTAGTAGCAGTTAACAGTAGTAGTAGCTGATAGTAATAGTAGTAGTAGCAGTACGTTTAAACTCAACCTCATTCTTCCTATTTGTTCTCCAAGCACTTTTTCCAGTACAACAAGAGAATTCGCTTCAATCTCTGACAGCCAAAGGCTGTCAAAGAGAGCCTTCAGCTGTATTATCCTGACCACATGTACCTGGAGAAAAAAATCAGATGAGTTGACACTTGTTGTCTTACTCAGACAATATCCCGGTTTTAAACAGATAGGTTTACTGCTTTATGTCTTTCATATAGCCCCTTCTCTCTCTCTCTCTCTCTCTCTCTCTCTCTCTCTCTCTCTCTCTCTCTCTCTCTCTCTCTCTCTCTCTCTCTCTCTCTCTCCTCCAGCTTATCCTTCCTCCCTCAAAATTTCTCATTAGTCTTCTATTTATAACTCCTTCCTCTATTTTCAGTTCTCCATCACACCTCCCTCCAACCCTCCCACAATCTAATTATTAATAACTCTTCAATCCTCCTCCATCGTGCTTCCCTCTTAATAATCCCTCTATCTATAACTCCGTCCCATTCACCTTCATCGTGCCTCCCTGTTAATAATCCCTCTATCCATCTGTCTATAACTCCGTCCCATCCTCCTCCTCCCTTTCCATCTCTCCATCCTGCTTCCCATACCCACCCCCTGCCACCCTCCTTCCCTCTATTCCTCCTCTCCTTCCAACCACCAGTTGAGGAGGTATGCATAAGTTGTCCCCCAGAGAACCAATCCCGAATTTAATCTCCTGTGAGAGTGAGGCCGACAGGGTGGGAAGGGGAGTGAAGCAGGGAGAGGAAGAGGAGAGCAGAGTAGGCAAGGGTAAGGGTGAAATATAAAGGGTATAATTGAATAAAGGGGAAACGCAGAGAGGAGAATAAAGGGTCGAGTGGGATGTTAAGTAGGTGTAGAGATGGAAGGGAGACTGGCTGAGAGGGCAAAGTAGGTACATAGATGGAAGACTGCCAGTGTATAGAGATGGTAGGCAGACTGGTCGACAAAGTAGTTATAGAGATGGTAGGGAGACTGGTCGACAAGTAAGTTATAGAGATAGTAGGGAGACTGGTCGAAAAGTATAGAGATGGTAGGGAAACTGGTCGACAAGTAAGTTATAGAGATAGTAGGGAGACTGGTCGAAAAGTATAGAGATGGTAGGGAAACTGGTCGACAAGTATAGAGATGGTAGGGAGACTGGTCGACAAGTAAGTTATAGAGATAGTAGGGAGACTGGTCGAAAAGTATAGAGATGGTAGGGAAACTGGTCGACAAGTATAGAGATGGTAGGGAGACTGGTCGACGAGTATAGAGATGGTAGGGAGATTGGTCGACAAGTATAGAGATGGTAGGGAGACTAGTTGAGAGCTAAAAGCAGTTAGACAAGTATGAGGGATATATAAAGACAATGAAACAGATGGATGGGTGAAGAAGAAATATATATAGAGGTATATAGTGAGTGAGTGGGAGGGAGAGACAATAAAATGGCTGGGACAACCACTTACACGTCGAACGGGGAGGAGAAATATTATATCGTTACATTTTGGAGAAGCGATAAACCCGCTGGGGTCATAGAGCCCTTGGCATAAATGGGAGGCCATCGGAGTCGACCCACGGAAAGGGGAAAGAAGAGAGCAATTCCTGGTATCAAGAGCCCCTCACCAGCATCAAGGTACCCGTGATAAACGTACAATAGTCAGCCGCACGAATATTAAAAAACATTATTGCTGAATATCCGTCGTTATACAATCGTGTGAGGCATTTCTATCTCCCAGTCACCTTCTCCATAATATATATCACTTGTAATTTTAATACGATACGTTTTGAAATACGCTGAATTTTTTAGTTCGTAGGAACAGGTAAGTTTTAGTGGGTGTTTACACATAGCTATGAGGCATCTATATACTGGAAATGATTGTCTAATATTATTTATAACATGTAAAAAAAACACAATATATCAGTAAGTGGTTAGATTAAATACATTATATTTTTAATATGAGGGTGACTACGTGAACCGTCAAGTGCGGTCACTGAGAAGACGCAGGAAATTTTGTGGCTTTATATGTTACGGCGCTAGAAGGCTGAAGATGCATACTAGAAGTCTGGCTCTAATGTTTAGAAATAAGGTGCTATACTACTAGAAACTAACATTAAGATTCGTTTATACTGTATGCACAAGAGTTGAAAGTTTGAGATCGATCCAAAGAGGCATTCTTATGCTACCCGACGGAAACTGAACTGTAAATATTTAATACTGCCACTTTAGATATTCCAGTTTTGGGAATATTATATAAAAATAGTATTTTAAATATTCACGATATGTTAACTACTCATCTTTCATGTCCACACACACACACACACACACACACACATATATACACAAACACACACACACATACACACACACACACACACACACACACGCAAACACACACACATACACACACACATACACACATATACACACAAACATACACACACACACAAACACACACACACAAACGCAAACACACACACATACACACATATACACACACGCACACACACACATACACACACACATACACACACACACACACAAACACACACACACACATACACAAACACACACACACACACACATATACACACACATACACACACACACACACACACACACACACACACACACACACACACACACACACACACACACACACACACACACACACACACACACACACACACAAAACGAAATTTGAGACAGTACAAGGGAATGCAGTGACCATAGACACATCCATGGGATTACAAGAAGAAGAACGCCCACCCAGGGAACAACAGCCATCAGCAGTAATAAAACAATAAATAAGTGAATTATCTACACAGAAAGGATAAGTAAACTAACTTTAATTTTTGTTATTCATAACCTTCGCATTCACCTGAATATTTTTACTGAGGAAACGCGCAGAATGGCTTTGCCTCAACTGATATTACAAAATGAACCTTACGCTTCTGAATGTTTGTTTCGTCATAAATGTCCACGAAAATGCTTCACAAGAGTGAAACAGTTTCACAAAACCATTCGGGTTCTCACTCGAGTACATCGCCAGTGCCACAATCTTTGCAAGGTATTATTAAACAATTTTGAATCGAAGTCGATGTTACTCGTTTGGTTGGGGCCCGGTATTAATTCTTGGGTATAAATACTTTGCTGCAGTTTGGAATGCTTTTCAGTGAATCGTTGCTTAAGTTGAGAGAGAAATGTGAACAGTGGCACTGTGACTACAGTGGCACCGTGAAAACAGTGTCACCGTCTACTAACAAACATTTCTCTGGAATGACTGATAAACTGTCCATGGGCTCGATTCTGTCTCAAATCAGCAGAGGTTGGCTGCGTTTCTCACTCCTCTATCACTTAGTTTTATAATTCAACACCAATTTATCATTATTTTTTAAATATGTAATATACGTCTATTATCACATTGATTAATTCACTATTGTACGTTGTTCATATGAATATATATATATATATATATATATATATATATATATATATATATATATATATATATATATATATATACAAACACTGATCTCTGGCTGAAGGAGACTCGAACCTACGAACCTTAGGACAAGGTTCGCAGTGCTTTACCAATCTACCCACACTGGACAATACCTTGGCGTGTAGCTTGCGCTACACGTTTGATCCAAGGCAG
>NC_091323.1:21295501-21333001 GCF_038502225.1 Cherax quadricarinatus
CCATGACTCGTTGTTGCCTCAGGTATTCTCTGATCCATTGCAGTGCCTTTCCTGTTATGCATGCCTGATCCTCTGGCTTTTGTATTAACCTCTTGTGAGGAACTGTATCAAAGGCCTTCTTGAAGATCATGAAAATGCAGTCTATCCACCGCTCTCTCTCGTGTCTTACTTCTGTTACCTTGTCATAAAACTCCAGTAGGTTTGTGACACAGGATTTTCCTTCCCTGAAACCGTGCTGGTTGTCGTTTATAAGCTTGTCTTTCTAGGTGCTCAACCACTCTCCTCCTGATGATCTTCTTCATGACCGCATACTATACACGTCAGTGACACTGGTCTGTAGTTTAATGCCTCGTGTCTGTCTCTTTTCTTAAAAACTGGGACTACACTTGCCATCTTCCATACCTCAGGTAGTTGCCCAGTTTCAACGGATGTACTGAAGATTTTTGTGAGTGGCACACACAGCATCTCTGTTCCCTCATTATGGACCCACGGAGAGATGTTGTCGGGTCCCATCGCCTTTGAGGTATCAAGTCTACATAGTAGCTTCTTCACCTCCTCCTCGGTTGTGTGTATTTCATCCAGCACTTGTTAGTGTACCTTCCTATTCTGAATTCCTGGAGTCTTTCCTGTCTCCACTGTAAATACCTCTTTAAATTTCTTGTTGAGCTCCTCGCATACCTCTTGGTCGCTTCTTGTGAACTCCCCACCTTCCTTCCTCAGTCTGATTACCTGGCCTTGACTATTGTTTTCCTCTTGATGTGGCTATACAACAACTTCGGGTCAGACTTGACTTTCGATGCTATGTCATTATCGTATTGTCGCTGAGCCTCCCTTCTTATCTGTGCATATTCGTTTCTAGCTCTTCAGGTAATCTCTTTATTTTCCTGGGTCCTTTGTCTTCTGTACTTTTTCAATTCTCTAATGCACTTAGTTTTTGCCTCCCTACACCGTTGGGTGAATCAAGGATTCGTTCTGGTCTTCCCATCATTTGTTTCCCTTGAGAACAAACCTCTCCTCTGCCGCCTTGCATTTTGTTGTCACATAATCCATCATTTCATTTACAGGTTTTCCTGCCAATTCTCTCTCCCACTGAACGTCTTGCAGGAAGTTCCTTATGCCTATGTAGTCTTCCCTTTTGTAGTTTGGTTTTCCCGACCTATTCCTGCTACCCTCTCCACTTGCAGCTTAACTATGTAATCAAAGCACAGAACTACATGATTACTAGCTCCAAGGAGCCTTTCATATGTGATATCCGCAATGTCCGAACTACTCAAGGTGAATACTAGGTCCAGGCTTGCTGGATCATCCTCACCTCTCTCTCTCTGGTAGTGTCTGTAGCATGTTTATACTTGAGTTTTTCCAGTACCACATCTTGGCTCTCCATGTTTCGGGACCCCCAAGAGGCTTCAGGTTTTCCCTGTCAATCTCCTTGTAATTGAAATCACCCATAACTAGTAACTTTGCTCACCTCATATGAGCTCTTCTGGCCACCTCGGCAAGTGTGTTTATAATTGCTCTGTTGCTCTCATCGTCTTCTTCTCTTGACCTCCTGCAGTTCTGTAGTGGGTTGTACATTACTGCAATTACCACCTTATGGACCTCAGACTGGATTGCTCCTACTATATAGTCCTATTCACCCATTCCATCCATTCCTTCCATTTCCTCAAATCCCCACTGGTTTTTATTGGACAATGCAACTCCTCTTTCCCTTATGCTCCCTCTATCTTTCCTCAGGATTTGATAACCGGGTGGAAAGATTGCATCTGTTAACATCCTGGTGAGTTTCATTTCTGTGAGTGCTGTTATGTCTGGGGATGTGTCCTTGATTTTTTCATGCCACTCCTCACACTTGTTTGTTATTCCGTCTGCATTTGTATACCAAACCTTCACCTTCTTTTCTAAAACTATGGTCTAGGGGGTACGTTGGGGTTGGGGAAGCAGGAGACCTTATCAGGAACTATGGGTGGTTGCTGTGAAGATGGAGTTTGTAAGGAGATGGGTGGGGGCATTGGGTATGGCACGTGTGTTTGGTTGCATTGGGGTTGTCCTGGTTGGGGAGGCTTCTGTAGGTGGTTGTGAGGGAGGTTGTATTTGATCTTCCTTCTGAGTCTGAGTTCTCCTGTCCATCACCATCTTCACCTCTTTTTGCTCCTTTTGTCTTTGTACCCTCTCTGTCAGTCTCTGCCTTTCTTCTCGTGTTCTGTCACGGTCAAGATACACCTTCCGGTATGCCAGCATGTCCCTTAGTCTCGCTTTCTCCTGCAGGATCCTGTTTCAAGCCGATTTTGCCTTGAAAATCACTTTGACTGACCAGTTTCTCCCTCCTTCTCCCTTCGTTTCCTACAGTCCTCTTGTTAACAACTGAGGTAGCAGTTTCTGATGTCATGCCCACATTGCTCTTTAGTTCTTTAGGCTGTTTCAGATTTTTCAGTTCCTCTTCTAATCTCTGTATCTGAGCCTCTGCTGCCGTGACATGCATCTCCCACTTCTTGTTCTCTGCAGCAATCCTCTCCTCTAATTTCATGCTAAGCTTTTCTAGCTTCCTTCCCCACTCATGTTCCCTTTTCATCAACTCTGCTACCCAATCTTCCTTCACAGATTCATCCTCCAGTCCCCTGGTTTTCCGTCGTGCTCTCTGGCAACCCTGTTTTTTTTTTTTGTTGCCACAGAATGAAAACTTTATGTATTTCTGTGTGGTTGTATTGTGATGTGTTTGTCTGTGTGGGGGGGAGGGTTGGAGTTAGAAGAGGAAGCTGCTGGAGACAGTGGCGAAATGGGAGAGAAGTGGAAGGGGAAAAAAAGGGGGAATATAGGGAGAGAGAGAGGAGGGAGAAGCAAAGGGGTGAGAGAATGGGAGAAGGAGAGGGAAGAGGGAGAGGATGAGGGGGGAGAAGGAGGAGGGTGAGAGAGAGAGAGGGGATCAGGGGAGGAAGTGGGAGGGAGTTGGGGGGTACAGGGGGGAGAGTGTGGGTCCGTATATGTGGGAATGTTTGGGTGCCAACGTGTGTGTGTGTGTGTGTGTGGAACTATATGAGTGTGAGTTTATTAAGTGTGTGAAAAGTAGAAGGTGGGATTGTGTGTTATGGTGTACTAGTGTGTATGTGGAGTTTGCATGTGACACGTAGTCTACAGTGCTTTACCTGATCTGACCCTCACCCACCTGACCTGACCCACACTCACCTACTAGTTTATGTCTTCTATCCTTCACCTGTCTGCTCACCCTGTTCTTCTATAAAATACCAATTGCTATTCCCTATTGAATGCTTGATATCCTACTCTTTATCGTACTAGGAGAGTTGGACCATTCACAAACAGCTTAGCGGTTAATTGGAACCCATCCCACTCCTCAACAACCACGTACGTATAGGTATGATACTTGCGATTCAGCCTGTAGCAGCCTGCAGATTGTCCAACTCGATGTGATGTCCTGGCGTATATCCACATCCGTTTCTTGTCGATATATTCACTGTATTTCTTTCACTGGTCACACATTTATTTCACTTTATCTTTCCTGGGTGACACGTGGCACGTCGCCTGGAGCACACTAGGCCTTCCCACTTTGACTTGCGCCACCAAGTATCACTTTCTAGTTCACTTACAAAATTGTGGCTCTCCCCACACTTATATGGCTCAGGACAACTTGTAAATCCCTACAAGGATTGTTCACTACCCTGACACACTTAATGGCCCCTGCAGTACCCTTGGGTAGCCCTCAAAAACACTTATTTCCACGGAGCACTAAAGTTGTGACTCGCACACGCGGTGTCCCGCTACAGTACATATCACGTTCCCTCACACTCACCTACATCACCTCCCTCATACACATCTGCTTCACCCTCTCTCTATAGTCTATTACGTAGGTGACTGGGGTACCTAAATGCACTAGCAACGCCTATAATTTTTCCAGTGCTGTTAATGGCATCATTCTCGTGTGTGCAGGAGGAAAACCACGGTACTGGGTGGTAGGTGATGAGTCGTAGGTGGAGAGGTGGTCGGTGGTAGAAGTGTGGTTAGATGAGGGTCTTGGGTGAGTATGTGACTGGGTCTGTCTAGCGGGGTGTAAGTTGTGGATGATTTGATGTGGGGAATGTGGGTGGTGAGGGTGTGTGAAAGATGAGATAGGGTGTAAGGGATGCTAGTGTAAAGTGTGAGGGATAGGGATATGGACGTAGGTTGTAAAAGTGTTTTCGCACACTAATGAACTCCAATACACACAGTTTACGACGTTGAATCTGGAGCTGATTCTCGACCCTTTCCTCCATCATTAATCGACAAGTACAACTCAACAGCTCTTTTTTTTATATATATATTTTTTTAACACACCAGCCGTCTCCCACCGAGGTAGAAACACTCAAAAAAAAAAAGAAACACTTTCACCATCACTCATTCCGTTACTGTCTTGCCAAAGGCGTGCCGACACTGCAGTTCAGATGTCTCCAAACTGCAGTATCCCCACCCATCCATCAGAATGTACACACTGTACTTTCCACCTCCAAGACTCACACTCCAACAGCACGTCAAATCATAAAACTCACTTGTCTCCAGTCGTATCTAACACGTTGAATCGCGCTTTTTCACTGTTCAAGTCCTATGCATACAAATCCTCCTCCATTACTCTCTTCCTTCAACCTCTCCAAGGATTACCCCTACCACGCCTTCCCTCTATTACAGAGTTATACACCCTCTAAGTCATCCTGCTTTGTCTTATCTTCTCTAAATCTCAAAACCACCTTAGCCCTCAGAATAATTTAGTAACACCACACCTTCTAATTTCCAAACTACGAGTTCTCAGCATAATAATCACTCCGCACATTGCCCTCAAACACGACATCACCACTACTTCCAGCTTTCTGGCTGCAACATTCACTTCCATATAAGGAGTGTCGGTACCATTATACTCTTATACATTCTCCTCTTTGCCTTTATGGTTAACACTGTGTCTCCACAGAACTGTCAATGTACCTCTCATTTTTCCCCCTCGTCAGTTCTATGCTTCACCTCATGTTTCATAGACCCATCCGCCGAAAAATCCACTCCCAAATATCAAAACACATTCAGTTCCTCCATACACCTCCTTCCAAACTGATATCCAGTCTTTCATTACCTATATTTCTTGTTGCCCTTATCAACTTGCTCTTTCCTATTAAAAATATTCTAAAATATTAACATAATATTTATTTTAAAATGTGTTAACTTCCGTAATATTGGTAGTGAAAGGAGGACGGAACAAGGAGAGTGCTTCAACAGATCACTTTTGATTTCCTTCTTTTACTTACCCTTCCGAATTTGTCAACTAACTTTTGCAACTGCTTTCATTAACCTACTACCTATTCCATACACTTGTTTATTCAGAATTTAGTAAGGCTTTCGATAGAGTACTGCACTGGAGATTGTTAAAGAAAGTGGGAGCTCATGGCATTGGGGGAAAAGTGCTGTCATGGATCGAGTGGGGATCTGTAACAAGTGGCGTTCCACAGGGATCAGTCTTGGGCCCGTTATTGTTTAAAATATATGTCAATGACCTTGATGCGGGAATTACTAGTGATATGAGCAAATTCGCCAATGACACGAAGATTGGTAGGATAATTGATTCAAACGTAGATGTCACGGAACTTCAGGAGGATTTAGACAAACTCAATTCCTGGTCAGAAAAGTGGCAGATGCAGTTCAATGTAGGTAAATGCAAGGTTCTGAAGCTCGGGAGTGTCTATAACCCTAGTACTTATGTTAAATAACGTAGAACTTTGTCATACAGATTGCAAAAAGGACTTGGGGGTTATGGTAAGCAGCAACCTTAAACCAAGACAGCAATGCCTAAGCGTATGTAACAAAACAAACAGATTACTGGGATTTATATCCAGAAGTGTAAGCAACAGAAGTCCAGCGGTTATTTTACAGCTTTATACATAATTAGTAAGGCCTCACCTAGATTACGCACCTCAGTTCTGGTCTCCATATTACAGAATGGATATAAATTCGCTAGAAAACATCCAGCGTAGAATGACCAAATTAATACATAGCATTAGAAATCTTCTGTACGAAGAACGATTGAAGACTCTTAAACTAATTCACGTGTAAGATGAAGAATGAAGGGAGACATGATCGAAGTGTGTAAGTGGAAGATGGGTATTAACAAAGGGGATATAAATAAGGTTTTGAGGATATCCCTTCAAGAAAGAACCCGCAATAATGGATTCAAATTAGATAAGTTTAGATTTCGAAAGGATATAGGAAAGTATTGGTTTGGAAATAGGGTAGTTGATGAGTGGAACAATCTGCCTTGTAGGGTTACTGAAGCTAAAATGTTGGGTAGTTTCAAATTTAGGTTAGATAAATACATGAGTGAGAGGGGTTGGATTTGAGTGAGACTTGCATAATGAGTAAATAGAATCATCAAAACTTATTTCTTGGGTAGCATTGAAAATTGGGTTGGGCAAATAATTTGCTAGTGGGAAGGATTGTAGAGGACCTGCCTAGTATGGGCCAACAGGCCTGCTGCAGTGTTCCTCCTTTCTTATGTTATGTTCTTATTTGCCACATAGCTCTCTTATCCACAGTATCATATGCCTTTTCTAAATCCGTAAGTGCAAAGAAAACTTCCTTTTAAACAATGTTCACTTACATTCTTCATTGTAAACACTTGGTTTACACATCCCCTAACGTTCATAAAATTATCCTCTCCGTCTTACCCTTAACTCCTTCAATAATAACTCTACCAGACACTTTACCAGGTATACTCAACAGGCATATTCCCATATAATTCTTACACTCTCTTGTGTTCCCTTTGCCTTTATATAAAGTAATGATGTACGCTCTCTGCCAATCCCTTTTATACACTTACTGAACAACAACTCCTAAAATTCTTCCCCTTGATCCATCAGTCCTAGTTGCTTTATCCACTTTCATTTTACCCGCAGCCTCATGCACCTCCTCGACACTCACATCTGGCTCTTCCTCTTTTCTAGAAGATGTTAGACGTCCCTGGCAAATGCATGATATCGCTGTCTCTTTCTCTCTCTCTCTTATCAACAACCTTTGACAGCTCCTCAAATACTCTCTCTCTCTCTTCCCAGTACCTCCACCTCCCCATTTAATAACTCCCTTCTTTTTTTAACTGTTAAATCTATTCGTTTCTCAGACTTTCTCAGTAAGGGTCAAGTATGGGCCAACAGGCCTGCTGTAGTGTTCCTCCTTTCTTATGTTCTTATGTTCTATGAATCTTACACCAAAACGCAGCGCTCAATATATATATGTCGTGGCGAATAGGTAAAACTGGTCAATTGGCTAGAACTCAATTAAAATTAAGTTCTTTCTAAAATTTTCTCTTATTCGTTGAAAGATATATTTTTTTTTTCACTTATGTTAATGTAAAAAGAATCTTAGAAAACTTACCTAACCTTATTATAGGAAGTGCAATTTAATTCAGCTTAATCCAACTGGTACACCAAACGGTGAGTAGAAAGAAATTAGCTCAGAGGCACCCACACCACGGTATGTCCTCGCATCACGGTAACGGTAAAACACCTAGCTCTGCTGGGTGCGTGATTCTTGTAGGATTTGGTGGTCCTGTGGGTTAGAGCGTCATGTGATTTTCGTTCACCATGAGGCGGGTCAAAAACAACATGTGTTCAAGTCCTCGGCTAGTCGCAGTGTTGTTATTGATTAAATACCACTCGTCCATGGTTACAATAGTATATATATGTAAGTTTTTTTTATTAACACATCGGCCGTTTTCCACCAAGGTAGGGTGGCTCGAAAAAGAATAACTTTCACCATCATTCACTCCATCCATGTATATATATATATATATATATATATATATATATATATATATATATATATATATATATATATATATATATATATATATATATATATATATACATGTATATATAAATATATATATATATATATATATAGGTAGTAGGTTGGTAGACAGCAACCGCCCAGGGAGGTACTACCGTCCTGCCAAGTGAGTGTAAAACGAAAGCCTGTAATTGTTTTACATGATGGTAGGATTGCTGGTGTCCTTTTTTCTGTCTCATGAACATGCAAGATTTCAGGTACGTCTTGCTACTTCTACTTACACTTAGGTCACACTACACATACATGTACAAGCACATATATACACACCCCTCTGGGTTTTCTTCTATTTTCTTTCTAGTTCTTATTCTTGTTTATTTCCTCTTATCTCCATGGGGAAGTGGAACAGAATTCTTCCTCCGTAAGCCATGCGTGTTGTAAGAGGCAACTAAAATGCCGGGAGCAAGGGGCTAGTAACCTCTTCTCCTGTATATATTACTAAATGTAAAAGGAGAAACTTTCGTTTTTCCTTTTGGGCCACCCCGCCTCGGTGGGATACGGCCGGTGTGTTGAAAGAAAGAATATATATATATATATATATATATATATATATATAAATATATAAATATATATATATATATATATATATGTACATATATATATATATATATATACATGTATATATAAATATATATATATATATATATTATATATGTATATATATATATATATATATATATATATATATATATATATATATATATATATATATATATATATATATTCCTACATGCAAAATACAATTTGGCAGTCCCAGGGCATTGTAACATTGAGCAACATAAAGGATGAGAGGTGGACATAACAATAAACTAGTCATGGAGGGTGGACGTAGAACCAAGGGAATGAAACTGGTGTTGCCTCGCTTCTTGTACTCTCCCATCAAGCTGGCTTGTACTCTCCAACCTCCTTTGCTTTTACTCTCCCACTACCCTGGCTTGTACTCTCCCACTACCCTGGCTTGTACTCTCCCACTACCCTGGCTTGTACTCTCCCACTACCCTGGCTTGTACTCTCCCACTACCCTGGCTTGTACTCTCCCACTACCCTGGCTTGTACTCTCCCACTACCCTGGCTTGTACTCTCCCACTACCCTGGCTTGTACTCTCTCACTACCCTGGCTTGTACTCTCCCACTACCCTGGCTTGTACTCTCCCACTATCCTGGCTTGTACTCTCCCACTACATTGGGTTTGGAAAATCAACTTGCCTGACAAGTGTGTGTGTGTTCACTCCCGCGCGCATCCGACCCACACTCACGTCGAACTTTTTGCGAAAATATTATCTTTTTACGGTGTATCCTAGGAGAGCGATAGAGTATACTTATTTCCCAATCTCACTCTAGTGATAGTTTCGGGGTGGGATTATTTCTCCACTCCACCAGGGAACGGGTAAGGAAGTTATGTCCTAATCTCACTCTAGTGAGAGTGGGGGTAGGGTTATTTCTCCACACCACCAGGGAGCGGGTAGGGGGATATTTTCCAAATCACTTTAATGATCTAGATTAGATTTTGCCACCGAAGTGGCTAGTTTATTGTGCATCACATATCCATCCTGTGGACGGCAGCGCAAGAACATGTGGATTCGTAAAAGGCCTAGAAACTAGGCCCCAAAAGAGGTTACAGGAGTACATCTTGGATTTATATCTACAGTTCACTTCTCAGCTACAAGAAAATTTAGGAAATTTAGTTAATATATCAGGTATTCTTTCATTAATAAGATATCATGATATGTCACACAGGGTATTTCTCCATCCTACCAGGGAACGGATAGGGCAGATTTCCCAATCCTGTTGTAGTGAGAGGGGGGGATTTGGTTATTTTCCTATTCCACCAGCGTGCGAGTAGAGGATTATTTCCCAATCTTATTCTAGTTAGAGTGGGGGTGGGGTTATTTCTCAGTCCCATCAGGGAATGGGTAGAGTTTATTTCCCAGTCTCATTCTAGTGAGACGGGGGGGGGAGAATATTTCTCTATTCCACCAGGGTTCAAGTAGGGGTTTATTTCCCAAACTCACCCTGTAGGAAACGAACATCTATTTCTCTTTCTCACTTAGGGATGGAGGCCCCACTTAAATCTTGTGTTTTGAGATAAGGCTAGGAAAGATATTTGCTACTAAGTCAAAGGCTCAGGAAAAATGGTCTAGCCATTTTTATTTACTGTGAAGAGAGGAGAGAGAGCGAGCCGGTCTGGAGAAAAAGACTAACTTTTCAAATTGCTTGTCTGGTAACCTCAAAGAATTTTTAACCTTCCGCAGGAGGAGCAGAGGTGAGTGAGAGGGTCAGGGTGTAGGTGAGTGAGAGAGAGTGAGAGAGAGGGTCAAGGTGCAGGTGAGAGAGGGTCAGGGTGTAGGTGATTGAGGGTCAGGGTGTAGGTGAGAGAGAGAGAGAGAGAGAGAGAGAGAGAGAGAGAGAGAGAGAGAGAGAGAGAGAGAGAGAGAGAGAGAGAGAGAGAGAGAGAGAGAGAGAGAGAGAGAGAGAGAGAGAGAGAGAGAGAGCAGGGTGTAGGTGAGAGAGAGGGTCAGGGTGTAGGTGAGTGAGAGGGTCAGGGTGTAGGTGAGAGAGAGAGAGAGAGAGAGAGAGAGAGGAACAGGGTGTAGGTGAGAGAGACGAGCAGGGTGTAGGTGAGTGAGAGGGTCAGAGTGTAGGGAGAGAGCGAGAGAGCGAGAGAGAGAGAGAGAGAGAGAGAGAGAGAGGAACAGGGTGTAGGTGAGAGAGAGGGTCAGGGTATGGGTAAGAGAGAGGGTCGGGGTGTAGGTGAAAGAGAGGGGGTTCAGGGTGTAGTTGAGAGACGGTCAGGGTGTAGACAGGTGAGATTATCGAAGTGAGAGAGAGAGAGAGAGAGAGAGAGAGAGAGAGAGAGAGAGAGAGAGAGAGAGAGAGAGAGAGAAAGAAAGAGAGACAGAGGGTCAGGGTGCAGGTGAGAGAGAGAGTCAAGGTGTAGGTGAGAGAGGGTCAGAGTGTAGGTGAGAGAGAGGGTCAGGGTGTAGGTGAAAGGGGATCAGGGTGTATGTGAGAGAGTCAGGGTGCAAGTGAGGAGGAGGGGATCAGGATGCAGGTGAAAGGGTCAGGGTGCAGAGGGAGAGGGGGGTCAGGGTGCAGGTGAGAGAGAGGGTTATGGTGTAGATGAGAGAGAAAGAGGGTCAGGGTACAGGTGAGAGGGGGTCAGGATGCAGGTGAGAGGGTCAGGGTGCAGGTGAGAGAGACGGGGGTCAGGGTGCAGTTGAGAGAGAGGGTCAGGGCGCATGTGAGAGAGAGGGTCAGGCTGCAGGTGAGAGAGGGGTTCAGGGTGCAGATGAGAGGGAGTCAGGGTGCAGGTGAGAGTGAGGGAGTCAGGGTGCAGGTGAGAGAGAGGGAGTCAGGCTGCAGGTGATAGAGAGTCAGGGTGCAGGTGGGAGAAAGAGGGTTGAGGTGCAGGTGAGAGAGAGCATCATGGTGCAGGTGGGAGTGTCAGGGGGTATAAATGAGTGTCAGGGTGCAGGTGAGAGAGAGGGTGAGGGTGCAGGTGAGAGAGAGAGAGGGTCAGGGTGAAGATGAGAGAGATGATCAGGGGAGAAAGTGAGTGTCAGGGTGCAGGTGAGACAATCAGAGGAAAGGTGAGTGAGAGATTCAGAGTGCAGGTGAGAGAGAGGTCAGGGTGCAGGTTACAGAGTCAGGGGAAAGGAGAGTGAAAGGGCCACGATGCAAGTCAGAGAGAGGGGGTCAGGGTGCAGATGAGAGAGAAGGATCAGGGGAAAGCCGAGAGAAAGAGGGTCAGGGGAAAGATGAGAGAGAGGGTCAGGATGAGGGTGAGTGAGAGGGACAAGGGAAAGGTGAGTGAAAGGGACAAGGGAAAGGGTGAGTGAGAGGGTCAGGGGGGGAAAGTTAAGTGAGAGGGAAGGGATGCAGTGAGAGAGATGGTCAGGGGAAAGGATAAGAGAACGGATGAGGAGAAAGGGTGAGGAAAGCAGGTGAGAGAAGAAAAAGTGAAGGATGAGAGTTGAAGGGAAAAACTGAAAGATATGGGGAGAGGATGAGGAGACAGGGCAAAGGGGTAACTGTAAAGGGGGAATGGCAAAAAGGGTAAGAGTAAAAGGGGTAAGGGTAAAAAAGGGGTAAGGGTAAAAGGGGTAAGGGCAAAAGGGGCAAGAGTAAAAGGGGCAAGGGTAAAAGGGGCAAGGATAAAAGGGGTAAGGGTAAAAGGGGTAAGGGTAAAAGGGGTAAGGGTAAAAGGGGTAAGGGTAAAAGGGGTAAGGGTAAAAGGGGTAAGGGTAAAAGGGGTAAAGGTAAAAGGGGTAAGGGTAAAAGGGGTATAGGTAAAAGGGGTAAGGGTAAAAGGGGTAATGGTAAAAGGGGTAAGGGTAAAAGGGGTAAGGGTAAAAAGGGTAAGGGTGACATGGGCGATGGGTGCAAGGACGATGGTCTCCCAACCCACTTCACCTTTAAATTAAAACAACCTTGAGCTCTCTACAGTTACCTTCAAAAATCAAGAACGGAAAAAATCACGATCTCTTACCCTTGATAATTCAAATATATTACTTGTGACTGAGATTGAAAATCATCAGAGAAAAAGAAAATCATTAAAAAACAGGAAAACTGCTCTGAAAAAGTCAACATAATTCAATATATTTAAGGGAAAAATGATAAAAGAAATGAATATGAAACAGGAAAACGGACATAAAGTACAATAGGAAACAATGAAATCCACAAGAAACAGAAAACAGGAAAAACAGCAGGAGGCGGAAAATTTATTGGGAAACGGCAGATTTTCACAGAACTTACAGGTTATAAAGAAATATAAAAATCGAAAAGAAAATAACTAGAAAACAGGAAAACCATTGGGGCAAAAAAATCAACGGGAAAGGAAACGGGAAACTTTTCATTACAATAAAGAGGAAAAGGAAAAGGAAAATCAACAACAGGAAAATAAACAAACAAAATAAGAAAATCGTCAAGAAACCTGAAAATAAAAGGAGAAAGGCAGGAAAATCGTCGAGAAAATCAACAGGAAAATCGTCATGAAATTCGACAGGAAAATGAACAACACGAAGCGCAGCAACGCCACAGAAGTCATCAGGTGGATTGCATTTGGGGAAGAGGAGTGGGGAGGTGGGGAGAGGGGTGGGGAGGTGGGGAGAGGAATGGGAAGATGGGGAGAGGGGTGGGGAGGTGTGGAGAGGGTGGGGAGAGGGTGGGGAGGTTTTGAGAGGGGTGGGAGGTGGGGAGAGGGGTGGGATGGTGGGGAGGATGGGGAGGTGGGGAAAAGGGTGGGGAGACTGGTTTTGTGGACGCTCTTATACATCCTCTAGGAGGTGGAATTCAAAGCCAAGCTTTCTATCTTCAAGGGTGAACAGCCACTACGCTCCCTCGCTTGCTCTCTTTCTCTCTCTCTCTCTCTCTCTCTCTCTCTCTCTCTCTATCTCTTTCCACTTTTGGAGACGATCTTCAATCAAATATCTCAAAACAAATCAAGGAGTTAGCAATTTCCTTTGACTTTGTTCCTGACTTTGGCCTTCAATCTCGGCTTTGGCAGTAATCTTGTCATTTGATCATGGCCATCGACCTTGGTTGTGACACTGATCTTGACCTTCGATCTTTCCTTTGATACTAATCTTGACTTTCACCTTGACTTCTACCTTGACCTTCTTTTTTTATGCCATACTAAATACAAGTTCAGCACACGTCTCAACATGATCATTATCAGTTTTCGAGAGCTAACATCGGTCAACGTTTTCCTGAATTGGTTTGGTGATTTTTTTTTAAAGGTCGAATTGTCAAGATACCGTAAATTATTTTATTTTTCATTTGTACCAAAACTCTATTTGCTATTAGTCAATATAACTAGTCGTATGACTAGTCAATGGTCAGAGTCGGACCGAAACGTGGTCATTAGCTTTTTTCTTCTATGTACACAATATTTGTGCATTGTTCTAGTCATGGTATTGTGCCATTTTGTTCTTTATTTCCATAATAAGTTCTTATTTTTGTAGAATTTCCTTAATTGAGGAGGAATGATGTGAGAACGTGCCAGAAGACTTTACTTAATATTACGTAATGTTAATGAGGAGCATTATTTAATAGGGTAATATGAAAATAAATTTTCGCGGAGTAACAAGAGCAAATATTCTAGGCTCGGTGTGTCCGGCAAAACATTTTTTTTTAATCAAATAGTGTTCCTTGATGCCAGCGAAGGGCTCTTGATATTGGAGGTGGTCTCCGGTAGTCTGCATCGTCCCCCTGTATGACCTCTACAGGTTTAGTCCTTCCCAATGAATATAATAATCAAGGAGATGAGACGGCAGTGTCTCCCTGGAGACGCAGCTTTTAATCTCGGAAGTTTAATAAGTCGAAGTTCTCTGGAATGCTCCGGGTCCCTTTCCAAAAATCTGCGCTCTTCCCCCCCCCCATGAACGTTTGTAAAATGTTCCTCCCTACAAAACTGGTAACGGCGGGTGTTCAACGTCATTTTACATGCCACCGCTTGGCTAACTGGCCGACAGTTTAACTAACGACTGCAACGATTGCTTTACATAGGTTTAGCTGGCGAACTGAAATTCCGGAAAATTTTCATTTTTTTTTGACAAACTTGAGTTGAAAAAGAAATGGATTAAAATATACCAGACTTTACAGTCTCGAAACCTGAAAAGGAAGAACTAGAAATGGAGAATTATGTAGAAATAAAAATGTAATTTTTAAATGAAAATGGGGGAGAAAAAGGTAACTCGTGTTTCCATAAAGGTGACTTACTGGAGCTGAAGTAAAGGTCATGGTTGTGTCTGCATGACCAGGCGATATGAGGACGAAGGTCAAGTCGTTACATGGTCGTTGCATGGTCAGGCAGAAAGTCGCGCTAATTGGAAGGTTTTCCCCTGATTTATTTTTTTATTTTGTAAACTCAATATATTTTTTTTTAGATATATTACAAAAAAGTATATTCCCGGGAAAACTTAAATAAAAATTCGATGAACATTGGACTCTTGTGACTAGTATGGACACTTGTGACTAGTATGGACTCTTGTGACTAGTATGGACTCTTGTGACTAGTATGGACACTTTTTTGGGGATGGGCTCTTGTTTAGTATGGATCTTGAGGTAAGGGCTCTTTTGACTAGTATGGGCTCTTGTGACTAGTATGAATTCTTGTGCTATATGAACTTTTTTAAATATGACAAAACTAAAAAAAGACTCTTTAAATTATTAGACTCTTGAAAAAAATATAGACTCTGTACTAAAAAAAAGACTCTGTTAAATAACTCTTGTAAATTAAAAAGACTCTTTTAATAATAAACTCCCCAACTAATATGACTCTTTTTTTATGAAATCATAAAAAAATATAGACTCTTTTAGCTAATTGATATGAACTAATATAACTCTTGAACTTTATGACTCTGTAATAAAAAAAAGTTTTTTAATTTTAGCTCTTCAAATATAACTTTGAACTATATGACTCATTACTATATAACTCTTAACTAAAAAATTTAACTTTGAAATTTAAAATGACTTTTAATGTATGTTTTCTAAAAATTTAAATTCTGTAACTAATTGACTTCTTTAAAATAAAATTGACTGTTTTTCTAATATAGACTCTTTTAAATAAATAATTTTGTAAAGTAACCTTGAACTCATATGAACTTTGGAAAAAAACTCATTAAATAAATATGACTCTTAGCTAAAAATGAACTTGAACTAAATATACCTCTTGAACTAAAAATTTAATTTTCCTAAAAATGACTCTTTCTAAATATAACTCTTTAACTAAATATGACTCTTGTAAATTTAAAAAAAAGACACTTATTACTAATATAGACTCTTTTCTATATAGACTCTTATTACTAAATATAGACACCCAAAATAAATATAACTCTTAACTTTAGACTCTTTTTTATGTTCTTTTTCCCATATAGACTCTTACAATATAGTTTTTCTAAGTTTTGACTCATGTAACTAAAATAAACTCTTTTAAAATTAAACTTCTAACTAAAATAGACTATTTCTAAAAATAGACTCTTGTAAAATAAAAAAAAAATTCTGAACTAAGTTAAACTCTTGACTAATGAACTCTTAAATAATATAGACTCTTTAACAAAAACGACACTTGGCTAAGTATACCCATTTCCCTTTTTTAACTTCTTACTTATAGACTCTTGTAAATAAATATAGACTCTTCAAATATAGACTCTTCCTAAATATAGAACCCCTTTTTGACTCTTTTCTTTGAAATCTTGGGCTTTGACACCAATTATAGACTCTGGTTATGATCTTTTTGGGAGACTTTTTGCAAAAAAAAACACCTTTTCTATGAATTTGACACTGAACTCATTTTACTAAAGACTCTTTTAAATTTAACTTTTGGACTAAATTAGACACCCTTTATAACTTTGTAATTAAAAAAGAAATCTTTTAACTAAGTGACCTTTTCCCTTTTTAACTCTGTAACTTTAGACTCTTTTCTAAAATGACCTAAGTTATTGTCTTTAAAAAAATATAACTCATTCTATATAACTCTTGTGCTAAATTTAAAACCATCGCTAATTTAAACTCTTGGGCTTATTAACTCAGCTAAAAAAAAGATTTTTTGCTAAGAGACTCTTGTTGTAGACTTTTGTTCTAATAGACTCATGACTTTATAAATCTTGACTATATAACTCATATATAGACTTTTACAAATATAACTCTTTTGCTTATATCTTTCTAAAAAAGCTCAAACCCTTTAACTTCTTTTTTAAAAAAAGACTCTTTCTTTAACTCTTTTAAAAAATTTTTTAGACTCTCAACTTTGAACCTTTTATAAAAATAGACTCTTGCCCAATTAGACTCTTTAGCTTTTTAAAACTCTTAACTATTTTAGACTCTTTACTATATAGACTCTTTCCTTATGACCTTGTAACTATATAGATCTGAACTAAATAAACTCTTCGTAAAAACTCTTTAAATAATACTCTTTAACTAAATTTTAGCTCTTAACTAAATATAGGGCATTAATAAATATAGACATTTCTAAATAGACATTGTACTTATAACTCTGAAAATAGTATAACTCTTGAACTATATAGACCTTGTAACTAAAATAAAAACTCTGTAACTAAAAATAACTCTTTAAATAAATATAACTCTTTAACTAAAATTCTCTTACTTTGAAATCTGTCTATAAAAACCCCTTTAAAAATTTAAATCTTTTTTCTAAATATGACTTTGTAATAAATATAGACTCTTAACTAAAAAAAAGACATTTGACAATATGACTCTTTTCTAAGTATGGGCATTTTCTTTTAAACTCTTGAATAAAAAAAAGACTCTTGTAAAAATAGACACTTGACTAAAAAAAAACTCTTGTAAAATAAATATTTTTTTTAACTCTCAAAAACTCTTTACTAGTTTTTTCAAAAAACTTATTTTTCACCCCCTTTTTAAAGGGCTCTTCATATTAAAAAATTTTTATGTTTCAAGAAAAATTTTTCATCAATATTTCATTTTTCCCTTTTTCTTCTCTTTTTAATTTCCCCTTTTGACAAATCTTGTTCAATCTCTGGGTTTTCCCCAATTTTTGATATCTTTCCGTTTTTGGTTCCAGGTTGGGTGTATCTTAAACACAAACTGGAAAAGTCAGAAAGGGTTTCAACAAGACTTTAAACTGGGAAAATAAAAATATGTACAATGAGGAGAGGGTTAAAAGGGTCTAATGACACTGGAGGACAGGACTATAGGGGATATAACTAAGGACAAAATACTGAGAAGAAATAACAAGGTGAAAAGGCACGGAATGTTTTAGAGATGGGAAATAGGAACACGAGGGCACATCTGGAAGTTAAAAACTCAGATGTTTCATAGGGATGTTAGGACGTATTACTTCAGCCTTAATTATCAGGGAGTGGGCCAATGTGAAGCGTAAAGCGGTAGAGGCAGGATCCATACATAGCTTTAGGAAGAGGTAGGATAAGGCTCTTGCGAGTCAGGAGAGAGTGGAACTAATAGTGACCAGCGATGGGACCGGGCCAGGAGATGTGACATGTTGACGAGTATCTACATACACAAACTGACGGACGGAGGCATGCAAGCGCACATACACTCATTCAAACACACACACACACACACACACACACACACACACACACGCACGCAAAGAACAGAAGGGAACATCAAGAGGAAATATACCAACAAGTGTTGGATGACATACGAACAACTGAGGAGGAGGTGAAGAAGCTCCTAAGTGACCTTGACACCTCAAAGACGATGGGACCGGACAACATCTCCCCATGGGTCCTTAGAGAAGGAGCAGAGATGCTGTGCGTGCCTCTAACCGCAATCTTCAACACATCCCTTGAAACTGGGCAACGACCTGAGAAATGGAAGACAGCTAATGTAGTCCCCACATTTAAGAAAGGAAACAGAAACGAGGCGCTAAACTACAGACCTGTGTCTCTGACATGTATTGTGTGCAAAGTCATGGAGAAGATTATCAGGAGGAGAGTGGTCGAACACCTGGAAAGGAACAAGATTATAAATGAAAACCAGCATGGGTTCATGGAAGGCAAATCTTGTATCACAAACCTCCAGGAGTTTTATGACAAGGTAACAGAAGTAAGACACGAGAGAGAGGGGTGGGTAGACTGCGTTTTCCTAGACTGCAGGAAGGCCTTTGACACAGTTCCCCAAAAGAGATTAGTGCAGAAGCTGGAGGATCAGGCGCATGTAAAAGGGAGGGCACTGCAATGGATCAGGGAATACCTGACAGCGAGGCAGCAACGAGTCATGGTACGTGAAGAGGTATCAGAGTGGGCGCCTGTTACGAGCGGGATCCCACAGGGGTCAGTTCTAGGACCAGTGCTATTTTTGATATATGTGAACGACATGATGGAAGGAATAGACTCTGAAGTGTCCCTGTTCGCAGATGATGTGAAGTTGATGAGAAGAATTAAATCGGACGAGGATGAGGCAGGACTGCAAAGAGACCCATACTGGAGTATGCAGCACCAGTCTGGAACCCACACCTGGTCAAGCACGTCAAGAAGTTAGAGAAAGTACAAAGGTTTGCAACAAGGCTAGTCCCAGAGCTCAAGGGAATGTCGTATGAGGAAAGGTTAAGGGAAATCGGACCGACGACACTGGAGGACAGAAGGGTCAGGGGAGACATGATAACGACATACAAGATACTGCGGGGAATAGACAAGGTGGACAGAGATAGAATGTTCCAAAGAGGGGACACAGGGACAAGGGATCACAACTGGAAGCTGAAGACTCAGACGAGTCACAGGGACGTTAGGAAGTATTTCTTCAGTCATAGAGTTGTCAGGAAGTGGAATAGCCTAGCAAGTGAAGTAGTGGAGGCAGGAACCATACATAGTTTTAAGAAGAGGTATGATACAGCTCAGGAAGCAGAGAGAGAGAGGACCTAGTAGCGATCAGTGAAGAGGCGGGGCCAGGAGCTGAGTCTCGACCCCTGCAACCACAATTAGGTGAGTTCAATTAGGTGAGTACACACACACACACACACACACACACACACACACACACACACACACACACACACACACACACACACACACACACACACACACACACACACAGAGGAGCTGAAAAATATGAAACAGCCTAAAGAACTAAAGAACATTTTGGGATTGACAACAGAGACTGCTACCTCAGCCACAAATAAGGGGACTGTAGGGAAAGAAGGGGCACAACTGCATGGGGAGGCTCTATCAGAGGAGACTGTAGTAAATGAAAGAGCTAAGCTTTATGTGGAGGCCCTAACAGACAACAACAGAGCCCAAGGAAAGCCGAGAAGGGAAAATGACAGGCCACTGAGCCCAAGTACATTAGCCAGTGAAACTGAAGAAAGGAAAGCTGCAGTGCAGGAAACCAAATTAAATGAGGGGATACACAGGGATAAGCAGTGGGAGAATGAAAGGGTGAGTTCAGTCTTTGTGTATGGGCTCCAGGAAGCTGAAGGGGAAACATATGAAGCAAGAAAACAAGGGGAAAAAAAGCAATTGAAAGCATCATGAAAGCAATAGGAGAAGACGACATGACCCAGCTGGAAAAATTTTCGGAGAATAGGGGGGTTTGTAAAAAAAAGAACCCGGCCAGTGAAAGTGACCTTCAAGGCAGAAGCGACTCGGACCAGGATCCTGCAGGAGAAAGCACGATTAAGGGACATGCCGGCATACAGGAAGGTGTATCTCGACCGCGACAAATCACAAGAAGAAAGGCAGAAACTGAGAGAGATGCTACAAAGGCGAAAGGAGGAAAGAGAGGGGATGGAGAAGACAGACAGGAGATCCCAGACCCAGGAAGAAGATCAAATACAGCCTCCCTCACAACTTCCTATAGAAGCCTCCCAACCAGGTCAACCCCAGTGCAACCAAACACTCTAAATCAAAACACCCATGCCACATCCAATGCCCCCACCCACTACATTACAAACTCCACCCCTACAGCAACAACCCATAGTTCCTTACCAGGTCTCCCACTTCCCCAACCCCAATATACCTCCCAGACCACAGTCTTAGAAAAGAAGTTGAAGGTGTGGTATACAAATGCAGATGGAATAACAAACAAGTATGAGGAGTGGCACGAAAGAATCAAAGAGACATCCCCAGACATAATAGCACTCACAGAAACAAAACTCACCAGAATAATAAGATTCAATCTTTCCATCCGGATATCAAATCCTCAGGAAAGAAGAGGGAGGAGAGGGGGAGGAGGAGTTACACTGCTCATTAAAAACCAGTGGGATTTTGAGAAAATGGAAGGAATGGATGGCATGGGCGAAAGGGACTACTTAGTAGGAACAATCCAGTCTGAGGGACATAAGGTGATAATTGCAGTAATGTACAACCCACCACAGAACTGCAGGAGGCCAAGAGAAGAATATGATGAGAGCAACAGAGCAATGATCGACACACTAGCCGAGGTGGCCAGGAGAGCACACATGGGAGGAGCAAAGTTACTAGTTATGGGTGATTTCAATCACAAGGAGATTGACTGGGAAAACCTGGAGCCCCATGGGGGTCCCGAAACATGGAGAGCCAAGATGATGGATGTGGTACTGGAAAACCTCATGCATCAACATGTTAGAGACACTACCAGAGAGAGAGGAGAGGATGAACCAGCAAGACTGGACCTTGTATTCACCATGAGTAGTTCGGACATCGAGGGTATCATGTATGAAAGGCCTCTGGGAGCTAGTGATCATGTGGTTCTGTGCTTCGACTACATAGTTGAGCTCCAAGTGGAGAGAGTAGCAGGAATAGGCTGGGAAAAAACAAACTACAAAAGGGGGAATTACTCAGGCATGAGGAACTTCCTTCAAGACATTCAGTGGGAGAGGGAACTGACAGGAAAACCAGTACAAGAAATGATGGACTATGTAGCAACAAAATGCAAGGAGGCAGAGGAGAGGTTTGTTCCCAAGGGAAAAAGAAATAATGGGAAGAACAGAACGAGTCCTTGGTTCACCCAAAGGTGTAGGGAGGCAAAAACTAGGTGTACTAGAGAATGGAAAAGGTACAGAAGACAGAGAACTCAGGAAAATAAAGAAATCAGCCGAAGAGCCAGAAACGAATATGCACAGATAAGAAGGGAGGCTCAGAGACAATATGAAAATGACATAGCATCAAAAGTAAAGACTGACCCGAAGCTGTTGTACAGCCACATCAGGAGGAAAACAACAGTCAAGGACCAGGTAATCAGACTGAGGAAGGGTGATGGGGAATTCACAAGAAACGACCAAGAGGTATGTCAGGAGCTCAACACAAGATTTAAAGAGGTATTTACAGTGGAACCCAGTAGGACTCCAGGAAATCAGAACAGGGGGGCACACCCGCAAGTGCTGGATGAGGTACATATAACCAAGGAGGAGGTGAAGAAGCTGCTATGCGAACTTGACACCTCAAAGGCGGTGGGACCAGACAACATCTCTCCATGGGTCCTTAAAGAGGGAGCAGAGATATTGTGTGAGCCATTAACAAAGATCTTCAACACATCACTTGAAACTGGGCAACTCCCTGAGGTATGGAAAATGGCAAATGTAGTCCCAATTTTTAAAAAGGGAGACAGACATGAGGCACTAAACTACAGACCTGTATCACTAACGTGTATAGTATGCAAGGTCATGGAGAAGATCATCAGGAGGAAAGTGGTGGGGCACCTGGAAAGAAACAAGTGCATAATTGACAACCAGCACGGTTTCAGGGAAGGAAAATCCTGTGTCACAAACCTACTAGAGTTTTATGACAAGGTGACAGAAGTAAGACAAGAGAGAGAGGGGTGGATCGACTGCATATTTTTGGACTGCAAGAAGGCCTTCGACACAGTTCCTCACAAGAGGTTACTGCAAAAGCTAGAGGATCAGGCACACATTACAGGAAAGGCACTGCAATGGATCAGAGAATACCTGTCAGGGAGGCAACAACGAGTCATGGTACGCGACGAGGTGTCAGAGTGGGCGCCTGTGACAAGCGGGGTTCCACAGGGGTCAGTCCTAGGACCTGTGCTGTTCTTGGTATATGTGAACGACATAACTGAAGGGATAGACTCAGAAGTGTCCTTGTTTGCAGATGATGCGAAGTTAATGAGAAGAATCAAATCGGATGAGGATCAGGCAGGACTACAAAGAGACCTGGACAGGCTACAAGCCTGGTCCAGCAACTGGCTCCTTGAATTTAACCCTGCCAAATGCAAAGTCATGAAGATTGGGGAAGGGCAAAGAAGACCTCAGACACAATATAGTTTAGATGGCCAAAGACTGCAAACCTCACTCAAGGAAAAAGACCTGGGGGTGAGTATAACACCGAGCATATCTCCTGAGGCGCACATCAATCATATAACTGCTGCAGCATACGGGCGCCTGGCAAACCTACGGATAGCGTTCCGATACCTCAGTAAGGATTCGTTTAAGACTCTGTATACCATTTATGTCAGGCCCATACTGGAGTATGCAGCACCAGTTTGGAATCCACACCTAGTCAAGCACGTCAAGAAATTAGAGAAAGTGCAAAGGTTTGCAACAAGACTAGTCCCAGAGCTACGGGGATTGTCCTACGAAGAAAGGTTGAGGGAAATCGGCCTGACGACACTGGAGGACAGGAGGGTCAGGGGAGACATGATAACGACATATAAAATACTGCGCGGAATAGACAAGGTGGACAAAGACGGGATGTTCCAAAGAAGGGACACAGACACAAGAGGTCACAATTGGAAGTTGAAGACTCAGATGAATCAAAGGGATGTTAGGAAGTATTTCTTCAGTCATAGAGTAGTCAGGCCGTGGAATAGCCTAGAAAGTGACGTAGTGGAGGCGGGAACCATACATAGTTTTAAGGCGAGGTATGATAGAGCTCATGGGGCAGGGAGAGAGAGGACCTAGTAGCAATCAGCGAAGAGGCGGGGCCAGGAGCTGTGAATCGACCCCTGCAACCACAAATAGGTGAGTACAAATAGGTGAGTACACACACACACACACACACACACACACACACACACACACACGCACACGCACTTTTAACAGTATTAAAAACGTTTGAAGTAGAAAACTTACGCCCGTGAGGATCGCAAATACTTTGAAAATATTAAGTGTCTATGACTGTGTGTGAACTCTGTGTACTTGTTCCATATTTCCATTCGACTGAGTTTACTCACTCTGAAATGCTTTTGAAAGTGACGTTGAAGGTTTGTATATTTAACAAGTAAATAACCCAAATGGTTTTAATTAATATTTTTTTTCAGTTTTAATTTACATCAGTCCTTTTGGAGGTAGTTGTTGTAGTAGTTGTGGTGGAAACTGTAGATACTGTGGTGGTTGTTGAGGTGGTGGTTGTGATAATAGAAGCGGTAATAATAGTGGAAGAAGAGAAGGATGGAGGAGGAGGAGGAAGAAGGAGGATAAAAAGGAAGAGGAGAGACATAACGTGAAAACTATAACCAAGCTGGGATACTTGTGGCGACCCTCACCCCCTGGGAAATTTGTTGGTGCAGCAGCGAGCAGTTCTATGGATAAACAAAAATGTAACCCCCGAGAGCTTGGAATAGCAGCCAATCCATTGGTGACCTGACTTATGGACTCAATGAAGGAAGTAAAGGTAATTCATGCTTGCATGTATGTACCGGTGTGTGTGTGCTCACTGATTTGTGTTCACTGTGGCATAGTTTCAGCTTCTTTCCTCATAGCTTAATCTGATATATTCATGTGTTATTGGCCCCTAGCCCCTGTTGGCAATGTCACATCTACTCTTGAAATTATATACAGAGTTCACTATCACCAATCCCTCACCCATCTCATAATACTTTCCTAGTATCGTAAATTTAGAAAAAGTACACCTCCATATCCATGGGCTTCATTTAAAAGCATTTATCTTCCCTCTACAGCTCCTTACCATCGTTCCCAGCGTATTATTTACCAGTTATTCGGTGATTGGCGAGTCTCAAGAGACCTGTAGAATTGTACTACTAGAACGCATAATGCTTCTGTTCCTTCTCTCAATAACCATAGTGACAGTTTGAGAGATGTTATATATGCTTTTGGCGTGTCCAGATCTCTCAATAGCTTCAGCATTTTCTTCTTTGCGTGGATAGTATTCAGGTTTAGTTGGTTTCTCCTTTACTTCATGTTTTCTGACCTGCGTTATCATACGCCTTATTGATTTTTATTCCAACCATACATATATATATATATATATATATATATATATATATATATATATATATATATATATATATATATATATATATATACGAAACACACACACATATATATATATATATATATATATATATATATATATATATATATATATATATATATATATATATATATATATATATATATATATATATATATATATATATATATACGAAACACACACACATATATTTATATATATATATATATATATATATATATATATATATATATATATATATATATATACGAAACACACACACATATATTTATATATATATATATATATATATATATATATATATATATATATATATATATATATATATATATATTTATATATATATATATATATATATATATATATATATATATATATGTGAAACATATAAGTGAACAGTATTTAGATAAGGCTAAAGAGGTCTTTGTGGCATTTATGGATTTGGAAAAGGCGTATGACAGGGTGGATAGGGGGGCAATGTGGCAGATGTTGCAGGTGTATGGTGTAGGAGGTAGGTTACTGAAAGCAGTGAAGAGTTTTTACTAGGATAGTGAGGCTCAAGTTAGAGTATGTAGGAAAGAGGGAAATTATTTCCCAGCAAAAGTAGGCCTTAGACAAGGATGTGTGATGTCACCGTGGTTGTTTAATATATTTATATAGATGGGGTGGTAAGAGAAGTAAATGCGAGGGTCTTGGCAAGAGGTGTGGAGTTAAAAGATAAAGAATCACACATAAAGTGGGAGTTGTCACAGTTGCTCTTTGCTGATGACACTGTGCTCTTCGGAGAGTCTGAAGAGAAGTTGCAGAGATTGGTGGATGAATTTGGTAGGGTGTGCAAAAGAAGAAAATTTAAAGTGAATACAGGAAAGAGTAAGGTTATGAGGATAACAAAAAGATTAGGTGATGAAAGATTGGATATCAGATTGGAGGGAGAGAGTATGGAGGAGGTGAATGTATTCAGATATTTGGGAGTGGATGTGTCAGCGGATGGGTCTATGAAAGATGAGGTGAATCATAGAATTGATGAGGGGAAAAGGATGAGTGGTGCACTTGGGAGTCTGTGGAGACATAGAACTTTGACCTTGGAGGCAAAGAGGGGAATGTATGAGAGTATAGTTTTACCAACACTCTTATATGGGTGTGAAGCATGGGTGATGAATGTTGCAGCGAGGAGAAGGCTGGAGGCAGTGGAGATGTCATGTCTGGGGGCAATGTGTGGTGTGAATATAATGCAGAGAATTCGTAGTTTGGAAGTTAGGAGGAGGTGCGGGATTACCAAAACTGTTGTCCAGAGGGCTGAGGAAGGGTTGTTGAGGTGGTTCGGACATGTAGAGAGAATGAAGCGAAACAGAGTGACTTCAATAGTGTATCAGTCTGTAGTGGAAGGAAGGCGGGGTAGGGGTCGGCCTAGGAAAGGTTGGAGGGAGGGGGTAAAGGAGGTTTTGTGTGCGAGGGGCTTGGACTTCCAGCAGGCATGCGTGAGCGTGTTTGATAGGAGTGAATGGAGACAAATGGTTTTTAATACTTGACGTGCTGTTGGAGTGTGAGCAAAGTAACATTTATGAAGGGGTTCAGGGAAACCGGCAGGCCGGACTTGAGTCCTGGAGATGGGAAGTACAGTGCCTGCACTCTGAAGGAGGGGTGTTAATGTTGCAGTTTAAAAACTGTAGTGTAAAGCACCCTTCTGGCAAGACAGTGATGGAGTGAATGATGGTGAAAGTTTTTCTTTTTCGGGCCACCCTGCCTTGGTGGGAATCGGCCAGTGTGATAATAAATAAAATATATATATATATCTATATATATATATATATATATATATATGTATATATATATATGTATGTATATATATATATATATATATATATATATATATATATATATATATATATATATATATATATATATATATATATATATATATATGTCGTGCCGAATACGTAAAACTGATCATTTATCAAAAACTCATTTAAAATTAAGTAATTTTTTAAATTTCCTCTTATACGTTGAAATATAGATTTATTTTTTCATTTATGTTAATGTAAAAGTTAATAATTTTGTACTAAAAGAACCTCAGAAAACTTACCTAACCTTATTATAACAATCGCAATTTAATTTAGCCTAATCCAACTAAAGATATATTTAGATAAGTTTACAATAATTTAATAATACACGAACACAATGGAATATATTTTTTAACTTTAGGTTCAGAATGATTTTTGAGAAATTATTGCATGCACAAGTTTTCACTTGCCCTATTCGGCAAGAAGAGTGTTGTTATTTAAGCCAAAATTGCAAGATTTACCTATTCAGCACGACACACGCACACACACACACACACACACATCTCTCTCTCTCTCTCTCTCTCTCTCTCTCTCTCTCTCTCTCTATATATATATATATATATATATATATATATATATATATATATATATATATATATATATGATGATTGCTGATGTTATGAATGAAAAGAAGTTGGATGTCCTGGCCCTAAGCGAAACAAAGCTGAAGGGGGTAGGAGAGTTTCAGTGGGGGGAAATAAATGGGATTAAATCTGGAGTATCTGAGAGAGTTAGAGCAAAGGAAGGGGTAGCAGTAATGTTAAATGATCAGTTATGGAAGGAGAAAAGAGAATATGAATGTGTAAATTCAAGAATTATGTGGATTAAAGTAAAGGTTGGATGCGAGAAGTGGGTCATAATAAGCGTGTATGCACCTGGAGAAGAGAGGAATGCAGAGGAGAGAGAGAGATTTTGGGAGATGTTAAGTGAATGTATAGGAGCCTTTGAACCAAGTGAGAGAGTAATTGTGGTAGGGGACTTGAATGCTAAAGTAGGAGAAACTTTTAGAGAGGGTGTGGTAGGTAAGTTTGGGGTGCCAGGTGTAAATGATAATGGGAGCCCTTTGATTGAACTTTGTATAGAAAGGGGTTTAGTTATAGGTAATACATATTTTAAGAAAAAGAGGATAAATAAGTATACACGATATGATGTAGGGCGAAATGACAGTAGTTTGTTGGATTATGTATTGGTAGATAAAAGACTGTTGAGTAGACTTCAGGATGTACATGTTTATAGAGGGGCCACAGATATATCAGATCACTTTCTAGTTGTAGCTACACTGAGAGTAAAAGGTAGATGGGATACAAGGAGAATAGAAGCATCAGGGAAGAGAGAGGTGAAGGTTTATAAACTAAAAGAGGAGGCAGTTAGGGTAAGATATAAACAGCTATTGGAGGATAGATGGGCTAATGAGAGCATAGGCAATGGGGTCGAAGAGGTATGGGGTAGGTTTAAAAATGTAGTGTTAGAGTGTTCAGCAGAAGTTTGTGGTTACAGGAAAGTGGGTGCAGGAGGGAAGAGGAGCGATTGGTGGAATGATGATGTAAAGAGAGTAGTAAGGGAGAAAAAGTTAGCATATGAGAAGTTTTTACAAAGTAGAAGTGATGCAAGGAGGGAAGAGTATATGGAGAAAAAGAGAGAAGTTAAGAGAGTGGTGAAGCAATGTAAAAAGAGAGCAAATGAGAGAGTGGGTGAGATGTTATCAACAAATTTTGTTGAAAATAAGAAAAAGTTTTGGAGTGAGATTAACAAGTTAAGAAAGCCTAGAGAACAAATGGATTTGTCAGTTAAAAATAGGAGAGGAGAGTTATTAAATGGAGAGTTAGAGGTATTGGGAAGATGGAAGGAATATTTTGAGGAATTGTTAAATGTTGATGAAGATAGGGAAGCTGTGATTTCGTGTATAGGGCAAGGAGGAATAACATCTTGTAGGAGTGAGGAAGAGCCAGTTGTGAGTGTGGGGGAAGTTCGTGAGGCAGTAGGTAAAATGAAAGGGGGTAAGGCAGCCGGGATTGATGGGATAAAGATAGAAATGTTAAAAGCAGGTGGGGATATAGTTTTGGAGTGGTTGGTGCAATTATTTAATAAATGTATGGAAGAGGGTAAGGTACCTAGGGATTGGCAGAGAGCATGCATAGTTCCTTTGTATAAAGGCAAAGGGGATAAAAGAGAGTGCAAAAATTATAGGGGGATAAGTCTGTTGAGTGTACCTGGTAAAGTGTATGGTAGAGTTATAATTGAAAGAATTAAGAGTAAGACGGAGAATAGGATAGCAGATGAACAAGGAGGCTTTAGGAAAGGTAGGGGGTGTGTGGACCAGGTGTTTACAGTGAAACATATAAGTGAACAGTATTTAGATAAGGCTAAAGAGGTCTTTGTGGCATTTATGGATTTGGAAAAGGCGTATGACAGGGTGGATAGGGGGGCAATGTGGCAGATGTTGCAAGTGTATGGTGTAGGAGGTAGGTTACTGAAAGCAGTGAAGAGTTTTTACGAGGATAGTGAGGCTCAAGTTAGAGTATGTAGGAAAGAGGGAAATTTTTTTCCAGTAAAAGTAGGCCTTAGACAAGGATGTGTGATGTCACCGTGGTTGTTTAATATATTTATAGATGGGGTTGTAAGAGAAGTAAATGCGAGGGTCTTGGCAAGAGGCGTGGAGTTAAAAGATAAAGAATCACACACAAAGTGGGAGTTGTCACAGCTGCTCTTTGCTGATGACACTGTGCTCTTGGGAGATTCTGAAGAGAAGTTGCAGAGATTGGTGGATGAATTTGGTAGGGTGTGCAAAAGAAGAAAATTAAAGGTGAATACAGGAAAGAGTAAGGTTATGAGGATAACAAAAAGATTAGGTGATGAAAGATTGAATATCAGATTGGAGGGAGAGAGTATGGAGGAGGTGAACGTATTCAGATATTTGGGAGTGGACGTGTCAGCGGATGGGTCTATGAAAGATGAGGTGAATCATAGAATTGATGAGGGAAAAAGAGTGAGTGGTGCACTTAGGAGTCTGTGGAGACAAAGAACTTTGTCCTTGGAGGCAAAGAGGGGAATGTATGAGAGTATAGTTTTACCAACGCTCTTATATGGGTGTGAAGCGTGGGTGATGAATGTTGCAGCGAGGAGAAGGCTGGAGGCAGTGGAGATGTCATGTCTGAGGGCAATGTGTGGTGTGAATATAATGCAGAGAATTCGTAGTTTGGAAGTTAGGAGGAGGTGCGGGATTACCAAAACTGTTGTCCAGAGGGCTGAGGAAGGGTTGTTGAGGTGGTTCGGACATGTAGAGAGAATGGAGCGAAACAGAATGACTTCAAGAGTGTATCAGTCTGTAGTGGAAGGAAGGCGGGGTAGGGGTCGGCCTAGGAAGGGTTGGAGGGAGGGGGTAAAGGAGGTTTTGTGTGCGAGGGGCTTGGACTTCCAGCAGGCATGCGTGAGCGTGTTTGATAGGAGTGAATGGAGACAAATGGTTTTTAATACTTGACGTGCTGTTGGAGTGTGAGCAAAGTAACATTTATGAAGGGATTCAGGGAAACCGGCAGGCCGGACTTGAGTCCTGGAGATGGGAAGTACAGTGCCTGCACTCTGAAGGAGGGGTGTTAATGTTGCAGTTTAAAAACTGTAGTGTAAAGCACCCTTCTGGCAAGACAGTGATGGAGTGAATGATGGTGAAAGTTTTTCTTTTTCGGGCCACCCTGCCTTGGTGGGAATCGGCCGGTGTGATAATAAAAAAAAAAAATAAATATATATATATATATATATATATATATATATATATGTATGTATCAGTTCACAGCAGGATTCGTAACTGCACAGTCTGTAATAGAATACGCAGTACTTTGATACAGGGTGTGCAGGTTCGAATCCTGCTGTGGAGTAAGACATAATGTTTGTTAAAAGTTCACCCATTTGCAAATTAAGTATATATATTATAGGTAAGGTTAATACAAACAAACTTAAATTGACGAATAGTTAACCGACGACAATTAGATAAAATATGCGAGCAGTATTGAGTGTTGGTATCCTCTCGAGCGCTGGTATATGTTTGTCAGTGAGACATAATGCGCGTCTATGGCATGAAAATCCTATAAACAGCATACTGTGTCTTATTTAGTTGCACGCTGTTTAAGTGAGAGATATTGTTACTGTTTCAGTTTTCGCTCCAATGTTATTGTTACTCACTGTTTTGTGAATTGTCTCGCTAACTATTACATTGTACTCGAATTAGGAAGTCTAATGAATCTCTTATTTTTTGTCTAGGTTCTTGTTTGTTCTTCCTTCCATAATGTTATCCAGTCCTATATTAGGAAGTCTCTAATGAACTTCTTATTTTGTTGTCTACGTTCCTGTTTGTTCTTCCTTCCATAGTGTTATCCAGTCCTCCATCAAGAGTTATTCTAATCTTCGATTTTTCTAATGAAGAATGCTTAAATACTAGTGAAGGACTAACGATTCATAAACGCTGAGGTTCACTTAGCTTCTGCTGATCGGATTTGATTACCTCCTATTCCTCAGGAACTGTATAAACCCTTCAGATTTAGCGCTTCTCAGAGAATATAATACTTCAGTGATGTACTCCCAGTCCAACCTGTTCTCTAGTTAGAGCATAATGGTAGAATTACCAACAAAATGTCAGGTAAATGGGCACATGCAACTGATGTGACATTTTATTGGGGCAACGTTTCGCTTTCCAGAAACTTTGTCAAGATGGTAACGTTAGGCTTGACAAAGCTCTTGGAGAGCGAAACGTTGCCACAGTTAAATATCACATTAGTTACATCTATGTCCATTAACCTAACATTTCTGACCGAGCGGACATGCAGCGGAAATTCAGTGTTTGTTTTTCCTGGAACTATTAGCTAAGGTTAACGTATATTAATTTTTATTTACATTTTATTAATAGAGCCTGAAAATATAACAATACGGGCAGAATATGTGCACCCAGAGATCTATAACTCTCAATGTATGTACATGGGGAGGTTACTCTAATCCCCTTAGATTAGGGATTAAAGTATTCTTGAATGGTGGTGAACAGGTTATATGTAGTATTGATGATCCTAGAGTATTAGATTATTGCGCAACACGAAGGCATCTTTCACTATACTGGAGACACGTTGCTAACCAGTGGCTTTATCAACTCAGTTAAGAACATTTAATTTAGAAACAGTAGAAGATGAGGTAATCAGTCATTTGGTGTTAAAACTAGAAACGGTAGAAGATGAGATCATCAGTCCCTCAATCTTGAAGGTGTTGAAACTGGAAGCAATAAAGGAGTTAATAAAGCCATTGTTTGTAAAATGGCTTCAAAATAAAAAGCAAAAATAGCCAGGCATTACACAAGTGTCTAGCTCATTAATTCGTCGGTACTGTCCACCATTAATAATATGACCCTCGTGTAGTTGATAAGCTTTAAGCCTGGTTAACCATCCGGTGCACCGTACGAGCACAAAACGTGTGTTTTCAACCGAACGCATAAGCTGAAGGAGGTGATAGTGCAATCTTCCATCCGCCTTCTCCTCTCTTTTCTTCATCCCCACCACCCTTCACAATCGCTCTTTCCAAGCAACGAATCAACCACCAACTTCCCGATCCAATTTCCCCTCCGCCTCCTCGTCCTCCCTCCCCAACCCAGGTCAGCTTATTGAGAGACCCGAGTCAACAGACCAAATTGGAGACCATTGGTCCTCGCGGTTTGGTCTAGTGACCTCAGAAGCATATGACGGCCAGGGAGAAATAACTGACTTGCCTAAGACGCAAACTCTGGTAGAAGTGTGTGTTTTTTTTTTCTCAACAGCTCAGCAGATAATGATAAAGATAGTGTGAAGGATATATTTTGATATTTGTATACATCTTTTCAATATTCTTATATATATGCAAAACAACAAGGGAGAATGATTCCAGCAAATGTTCTTCCTGTGATCGTATTTACTTGACCCTCCTCTTTTCTGCAACACTGCAAGCTCCTAAAGTGTTGATTGCAACACGAAAGGCCTATAGCAATCATTCGACTCCCCCCTTGTTGTTTTGCATCTTGTGTTCGCGATTTTTAAATATATATATATATATATATATATATATATATATATATATATATATATATATATATATATATATATATATATATATATATATATATATATATATATGTCGTGCCGAATAGGCAGAACTTGCCATCTTGGCTTAAATAGCAACGCTCATCTTGCCATATAGGACAAGTGAAAATTTGTGTATGCAATAATTTCGCCAAAATCATTCTGAACCTAACGAAAAAAATATATTTCACTGGGTTTGTTTAGTATTAAATTATTGTAAACAAATCTAAAATATATTCAGTTAGGTTAGGCTAAAATAAATTGTTCTTGTTATAATAAGGTTAGGTAAGTTTTCTAAGATTCTTTTGGTACAATATTAAATTTTTTTACATTAACATTAATGAAAAAAATATATCTTTAAACGCACAAGAGAAAATTTTAGAAAGGACTTAATTTTAAATGAGTTCTTGCTAATTGGCCAGTTTTACATATTCGGCACGACATATATATATATATATATATATATATATATATATATATATATATATATATATATATACAAATATATATATACATACACACATATATATATATATATATATATATATATATATATATATATATATATATATATATATATATATATATATATATATATATATATATATATATATATATATATATATATATATATATATATATATATATATATATATATATATATATATATATATATATATATATATATATATATATATATATATATATTACATAATCTCATGTACGTGTCAATATTGTGTGCATGTTTATACCATGTGAATATTAATACTGCGTCCATGTGTGTACGGTGCACATAACGCAGTGTAACAGTAAACACTGTGTACGAAACAGTACAAAGAGCGTAAACAACAATTACATATGACCCACATATTTTTCATTTACTCTAAAATGCGTCCAATTACTCTCAAATTCAGTTTAATATATATGTAAATCAACTTCAAGTATTCAGCACGATCCGCTCTTGTTATTGTTTCGTTTAAAAACGCGAAAAAAAGCAAAGGAAAAAAAAAAAGCACAAGTGAAAAAATGCTTGTAAAAAAGTATGTAAAAAACTGTAAAAAAAAAAACTATGTAAAAAATAGTTTTATTAAACTAAATAATAGATGAGTGTCCACGAGAAAAGACAAATGAAATTATATTCACATCTTGCATAATTCTCTCTCTCCAGGGGAGGGGGGGATTATGGAAGATGTTTCGAACATTCTTGGACCATTATCAAGTTGTCAGTCTCTCTCCCTCCAGGGGAGGGGGGATTATGGAAGATGTTTCGAACATTCTTGGACCATTATCAAGTTGTCAGTCTGTCTCTCTCCAGGGGAGGGGGGATTATGGAAGATGTTTCGAACATTCTTGGACCATTATCAAGTTGTCAGTCTCTCTCTCTCCAGGGGAGGGGGGGATTATGGAAGATGTTTCGAACATTCTTGGACCATTATCAAGTTGTCAGTCTCTCTCTCTCCAGGGGAGGAGGGGGGGATTATGGAAGATGTTTCGAACATTCTTGGACCATTATCAAGTTGTCAGTCTCTCTCTCTCCAGGGGAGGAGGGGGGATTATGGAAGATGTTTCGAACATTCTTGGACCATTATCAAGTTGTCAGTCTCTCTCTCTCCAGGGGAGGAGGGATTATGGAAGATGTTTCGAACATTCTTGGACCATTATCAAGTTGTCAGTCTCTCTCTCTCCAGAGGAGGGGGGGATTATGCAAGATGTTTCGAACATTCTTGGACCATTATCAAGTTGTCAGTCTCTCTCTCTCCAGGGGAGGAGGGGATTATGCAAGATGTTTCGAACATTCTTGAACCATTATCAAGTTGTAAGTCTCTCTCTCTCCAGGGGAGGAGGGGGGATTATGGAAGATGTTTCGAACATTCTTGGACCATTATCAAGTTGTCAGTCTCTCTCTCTCCAGGGGAGGAGGGATTATGGAAGATGTTTCGAACATTCTTGGACCATTATCAAGTTGTCAGTCTCTCTCTCTCCAGGGGAGGGGGGGGATTATGCAAGATGTTTCGAACATTCTTGGACCATTATCAAGTTGTCAGTCTCTCTCTCTCCAGGGGAGGAGGGGATTATGCAAGATGTTTCGAACATTCTTGAACCATTATCAAGTTGTAAGTCTCTCTCTCTCTCCAGGGGAGGGGGGGATTATGGAAGATGTTTCGAACATTCTTGGACCATTATCAAATTGTCAGTCTCTCTCTCTCCAGGGGAGGGGGAGATTATGGAAGATGTTTCGAATATTCTTGGACCATTATCAAGTTGTCAGTCTCTCTCTCTCCAGGGGAGGGGGGATTATGGAAGATGTTTCGAACATTCTTGGACAATTATCAAGTTGTCAGTCAAGAACAGAAACGTTACCTATGATTTTCTCTTGATATTTTAGAAGTGAACTGTTCCTGCCAGATTATTGTTTCAGCCTTGGTACAGCCACGGTATTACACCAGCCACGGTATTACACCAGCCACGGTATTACACCAGCCACGGTATTACACCAGCCACGGTATTACACCAGTCACGGTATTACACCAGCCACGATATTACACCAGCCACGGTATTACACCAGCCACGGTATTACACCAGCCACGGTATTACACCAGCCACGGTATTACACCAGTTACGGTATTACACCAGCCACGATATTAAACCAGCCACGGTATTACACCAGCCACTGTATTACATCAGCCACGGTATTACACCAGCCACGGTATTACACCAGCCACGGTATTACACCAGCTACGGTATTACACCAGTCACGGTATTACACCAGCCACGATATTAAACCAGCCACGGTATTACACCAGCCACGGTATTACATCAGCCACGGTATTACACCAGCCACGGTATTACACCAGCCACGGCATTACACCAGCTACGGTATTACACCAGTCACGGTATTACACCAGCCACGATATTAAACCAGCCACGGTATTACACCAGCCACGATATTAAACCAGCCACGGTATTACACCAGCCACGATATTAAACCAGCCACGGTATTACACCAGCCACGGTATTACACCAGTCACGGTATTATATCAGTCACGGTATTACACCAGTCACGGTATTACACTAGCCACGGTATTACACCAGTCACGGTATTACACCAGCCACGGTATTACACCAGCCACGGTATTACACCAGCCACGGTATTACACCAGTCACGGTATTACACCAGTCACGGTATTACATCAGTCACGGTATTACACCAGTCACGGTATTACACTAGACACGGTATTACACCAGTCACGGTATTACACCAGCCACGGTATTACACCAGCCACGGTATTACACCAGCCACGGTATTACACCAGCCACGGTATTACACCAGTCACGGTATTACACCAGCCACGGTATTACACAAGCCACGGTATTACACCAGCCACGGTATTACACCAGCCACGGTATTACACCAGCCACGGTATTACACCAGTCACGGTATTACACCAGCCACGGTATTACACCAGCCACGGTATTACACCAGCCACGGTATTACACCAGCCAGGGTATTACATCAGTCACGGTATTACATCAGTCACGGTATTACATCAGGCACGGTATTACATCAGTCACGGTATTACATCAGTCACGGTATTACATCAGTCACGGTATTACATCAGCCACGGTATTACACCAGCCACGGTATTACACCAGCCACGGTATTACATCAGGCACGGTATTACATCAGTCACGGTATTACATCAGTCACAGTATTACATCAGCCACGGTATTACATCAGTCACGGTATTACATCAGTCACGGTATTACATCAGCCACGGTATTACATCAGTCACGGTATTACATCAGTCACGGTATTACATCAGTCACGGTATTACATCAGCCACGGTATTACATCAGCCACGGTATTACATCAGTCACGGTATTACATCAGTCACGGTATTACATCAGCCACGGTATCACATCAGCCACAGTATTACATCAGCCACGGTATTACATCAGCCACGGTATTACATCAGTCACGGTATTACATCAGTCACGGTATTACATCAGCCACGGTATTACACCAGTCACGGTATTACACCAGCCACGGTATTAAATCAGCCACGGTATTACACCAGCCACGGTATTACATCAGTCACGGTATTACATCAGCCACGGTATTACACCAGCCACGGTATTACACTAGCCACGGTATTACACCAGCCACGGTATTACATCAGTCACGGTATTACATCAGTCACGGTATTACATCAGCCACGATATTACATCAGTCACGGTATTACATCAGTCACGGTATTACATCAGTCACGGTATTACATCAGCCACGGTATTACATCAGTCACGGTATTACATCAGCCACGGTATTACATCAGCCACGGTATTACATCAGTCATGGTATTACATCAGCCACGGTATTACATCAGCCACGGTATTACATCAGTCACGGTATTACATCAGTCACGGTATTACATCAGTCACGGTATTACATCAGTCACGGTATTACATCAGCCACGGTATTACATCAGCCACTGTATTACATCGGCCACGGTATTACATCAGCCACGGTATTACATCAGTCACGGTATTACATCAGTCACGGTATTACATCAGCCACGGTATTACATCAGTCACGGTATTACATCAGTCACGGTATTACATCAGCCACGGTATTACATCAGTCACGGTATTACATCAGTCACGGTATTACATCAGCCACAGTATTACATCAGTCACGGTATTACATCAGCCACGGTATTACACCAGCCACGGTATTACATCAGCCACGGTATTACATCAGTCACGGTATTACATCAGCCACGGTATTACATCAGTCACGGTATTACATCAGCCACGGTATTACATCAGCCACGGTATTACATCAGCCACGGTATTACCTCAGCCACGGTATTACATCAGCCACGGTATTACATCAGCCACGGTATTACATCAGTCACGGTATTACATCAGCCACGGTATTACATCAGCCACGGTATTACATCACCACCATCATTGATGTTGCATCGTGCAGTGCCACATGTTGCGACCACATAGTCATGATGCATCAGCCGATGTTATCGTCACGTGCACATGATGCGTGCC